>NC_142157.1:28917456-29219581 GCF_024610735.1 Ursus americanus | reverse complement strand
CTTTATATTAATGTAGTATCCTGTCAAACAGTACTTAACTAGTAATTCTGATGGTGGGAGAAGAGATGAGTATTGAGTTAAAGACATACCTCACTAGAAGGAATTATAGAATGCTAACCGCAATTAAAGAGTTTTATAAACCCAAATTTGGCAGCCCTGGCATCCAAATAAAATCATACTATTTTTAAGTGGAAAAGTAACTTAGAAATTATCTGTTCAACCAAGACAGAGAGAACACCCTGAGGGGGTTCACATGGTACTGTTTATTATATGAGCTGAATTCCATGAACTGCCCCTGAACAGGTAATGTTTGCAGAGAAGAGAAAATAACCAGTAGTCATTAGGCACTTAGAGTTTAGAAATTAAACATTCCACACCATGATGGGAATGGAAACAGTGAGTGACATATGTTACAAACACCTAGCCATTTCCTTTCCTTAGAATATGCTTGCTATTATGTAATACTGAAGAGACCAAAATAGCAACAAAGGAAATGGCATTTTCCAAGGGTATTTATCACTAGAAAGCACTCCTCAGGACTCCAGTCATTATCAACTTTTTAAAATAAATAGTGGCTTGCAGTACTGACTTGGCACAATAGGGTTGACAGAGAAAATGCAGTGTTTTGGATGTCTGGAGCCATGGACAAGAGCAGAACCCATTTTGTGCATGTTAGAAAGTATTAGCAGCCACCCACCGTGCCCACTGGAAACCCCTCCTGTGCTGAAAACCACTGAAACTTAGCCTTGCCTTTTGTAGACATGGATCCAAGCACTTGAATATGAAGATTTTCAATTGAGTTTCAGGTCATAACTTATAAATATGCTGACTACCTACTCTAAAAATGAAAGTAATTTATTTGCTAATGGAGAATGGTAGGTATTGGAACAAAGTTTAGATTAGATTAGAAAGAAATTCTATGGTTCTTTTCATTGCATTTTCTCTCTCTCTCTCTCACACACACACACACACACTCCAGTCTTGCAAAGAATAGAACTTTTAAATGTGAAAAACAAATATTAGAGGTGTTGCAGAGGTAATTTAGATTCATTTCAATAAAGAAATATTTTGACTTTATCAACCAAAAAAAAAATGTATCAAAGGTTCTGGATGCAGGATGTTAAAATTTAATTTCTATACCTTAGGGTGTACCTCGTTAATTTATTTAAGAATACGTTGTTTAAATAGATGAGCTTATTGACCATAGTAATACTATGGCTATAGATTCCACCTTAATTTACAAATTTATGCACTGTCCAGAAAATTCTAGAACCTCAGCATCCCACCTTATTTCTTCTGACTTCACCAGCTAAATTAATTAAAACTTTCTTGGTATCTCTGTACTTTAAATATGATGCTAATTTAGCACTTGGCACCTTGCATTATTATTATTAATTGCAAATGTGTTTGCTTTCCCATGGATTTGGAGCGTTTTTTATTTTACGCACCGCACCCTGCACCTTATTCAGATATACTACTAGGACAAGACCTGACTTACAGGTTATTCCTCAAGAACACTTTTTCTATTTCATCCTAGCAAAAGTTCATCTCATTTTTACCTTTACAGTCCCTCAAATCTTTCTCTTGAAATGCTTTTGAATATCAAGTAGTTAGTGTGAAGTGGACTGTGTACGAGACTTAAAAATCACAATTAGCAGCTACACTACTATTTTTGAGATGTGCGATCTTCAACAAATTATTTAAACTATTTAGGTCATCTTTTTCTCACCCAAGAACTGGGTAGAATGATACTAATTGTATGTTTTCTTGTAAGGATTAGCAATACATTATACATAAAAGCACTTTATTTGTTTAAAAGCCTTATATTAAAAGAAAACACCTATGTTTATCTTGTTGCTCAATGAGGTAACCTATTCAATTTTGAGAGCTGTGTTATGTATTTTTTCGATTACGTAAATAATATTTTCTTTTTTTTTTTTTAAAGATTTTATTTATTTATTCGACAGAGGTAGAGACAGCCAGTGAGAGAGGGAACACAAGCAGGGGGAGGGGGAGAGGAAGAAGCAGGCTCCCAGCGGAGGAGCCTGATGTGGGGCTTGATCCCATAACACTGGGATCACGCCCTGAGCCGAAGGCAGACGCTTAACCACTGTGCCACCCAGGCACCCCTAATTACGTAAATAATATTTTCTAAAATGTGTACTTTCTGATGTTTATATGGAGAGAAATAGCACACAGTGAAAAACCCAGACCTGCAAAGCTCATATTAACATGTTCTCATACGTTAACCAAATACAATTTATTTTGATTAATTTAAATTAATTTTCAAACTAAAATATTTCTCAAATTATTGATCAAAGGTTTATCACAATTCACGCAAAAATGAATGTGTATAGTTTTATACATGTATGTTAATTTGTGGAATAGAATCTTGAGGACTGTTTTCGTAACACAGGCAAAATTAAGTGAAAAACAGGACAATAATTACAGTCCCAAACCTCAATATTCTTCTTTTTTTTTTTTTCATTAAAATGCCAAGGACAGGAAAGTTGTTTCAACCCAGAGCCCAAGTTCCCAATTTTGTATCCCATTCAAAAACCTACATCTCAAACTGCCCATCTAAAGTGCATTCTGCACAGAGGCATGCACACATTCTCTTTCCATGTGGACTTCACTATTCTGAAACATACACATTGGGAAATAAATGAAAAAATATCTTCAGTTCTTTGAACTGTGGCAGCTAAGTCCGTTTTTTTCATGTCCTATAAATGAATCCCATTAAGTTGCTGAAACGGTATACAGTATTTACATGCATTTAAATTCACTATAAATATTTACAGAACTTCAAGATGAATGCCAGTAATATAAGCTAAATATGTCTGACCACAATTACTTTTCATGAGTAAACGGGTTTTGCCAAATGGCATTTTTTTTTCAAAACTAAGTATTTTGGAATTCTGTTCAGATGACAGCAATATGTAGAAAATCACACTCTACGACTGTTCACATAAAGTTAAAGGAAAGCATAGATTTTTTAAGAGATGCATTGTTAGGTATCTAGGCCTTATGCTTCTTGATAGTGTTCTTGTGTGTGTGTGTGTGTGTGTGTGTGTGTGTGTGTGTGTATTTTAAACAGGAACAAAAATGAACCAGGGGAAGTAACAGAACTATGAAATGGGAGGAAGGTAAGGGAATGGGGTTAAGGAGAAGATTCTGCCAGTCTGCCAGGAGAATTGTGAGACTCATGATTCAAATACTATTTTTAGCAGAAACTTGTGGGGAATTAACTGCTTCCAACAGTTTACTAGAAACTACTTTGATTGCAATTAGTTTCTAGCAGTGACACGGGTGAATTTTTAAAGCTTGGAATGTGATAGGGATGTCCATAAATCTCTAATTCAGGGCCCATTGCCGATCCTACTCAGGTCACTCTATACTGGTAACAGCAAACATGTCAAATTTCTCTCTATCACAAAAGCAATGAGGCTTATCATCATTGCCATGCTTTTAATAACACCACTTTTTTTAAATGGCCTTTTCACAATGTAATCTGTGACCTACATAGAAAATGTGCTCCTCTGATGGCCATATTTACATTTTGACTATGAATCAACTCAACACTCTAAGTCAGAAGTAAATAGCAGAATTATAGGACAGACATTTACCGAATCTGCAAGGAAGAGCGAAAACAAAGTTGTGAAGAGTAACTAAAAAAAAAAAAAAAAAAAAAAGCTTACTGTATGTAGAATTGATGATTCTTTGCACATGGAGTTTGGGAGAGGACATGCACATTGATTTTATATTCAATACCTAGTTCCTTAAGGAGATGGGATAGACTTTCACTGACCTGACCACAGGAGTTCTATATTCTAGTTCTTTGTTCAGCACCAACTAAATATATGACCTTTGAAAATTTGTACTGAATATCTGGGCCAGAATCTCTGGATCTTGATAATTAGAAACACACCTACACTACTCACATGGTCCCTTCCTGTTTGACGATAACATTCATCATGTGAAAATATTATAAAGACCCCTACGTAAGGAGCAAACTAAAAGCATTTCCCATGTGCCTGACTTCTCTGTTTCACTAAGAAATATTCTACATATTTTAGAAAACAGATAAACTCACTATTTTGTACCCGGAACAAAACACTGTGCTTTACACATACTGAGCCCTTAGCAAAAACTTAGTAAATAAACAAAATAGCTATGTTGTAACAGGATTCCCATGAAGGAATCCTGGGGTGATAGATGTTTACTAATTTGAACAATGAATCATGGGTTTAGAGTATAATGAAGAGCCTGTATTTTGCTGTCTTCAATTCAGAACTAAAGTATGTGATTTGGAATATGCTAATTTACAGAATAATGACTTTGTACAGAATACTGTGCATTTTCCAACGAATTCTAAAAATTTTATTTGAAAAATCTGATCATCCTACCAAACTAAAAGTAAATGAAATAAGGTAAGTGGCAAGTAGCCTGTAGAAATATTTGAAGAAATATATATTTGGCTATCCTCCTTCCACCAGATAAACATTTGTTTTTCCTCATCAATTGAAATGATCAGTTTCCAAACACACACATGTAACTGAAGCAAACATGTGGGTTGTTATTACATATCCAGAAATAACATTGTACACTTATTAAAATAGTTCCTTCATTTGGAATTTTTGTCTCATTGTAATTATATTCTCTCCAAAACATCCAGAGGTTCAGAAATGCACTTAGTGCATTTCTATTATACTGATGATCAGAAAATCAATGAATTTAAGTGCCTGAAAGAAACTTTTCAAATCTCCTCATTTTACTTAAGATATGGAGACCAGTGCCCTATTTATTTTCCCAAGATGGCAGGATTAGTTAATGGCAGAGTCAGTATCAGAAAACAGTTCTGATTTCCACCATGTGTGTGCAATGCTTATTTATTCTTCATGTTCGTATTGGGTGCCTACCATGTGTCAGGCACTATCTAAGCCAGCTGAGATATATTGATGCACAATAAAAGTAAAAACAACAACAGCCACCACAAGTGCCCTCCAGGACCTTATATTTAGTGGGAAGAGACAGATAAGGAACAGATAAATTTGTAAGTAAAAAACAAGTAAACTAATATGGCATGCTAGCAAGGGATAAATGCTATGGAGGAAAAAAATCAAGCATGGCCAGGCACTCTGAGACATGAGATGGGGAAGAGGAAAGATTTAAAATTGTATGTACAGGTTTGTCCTCATTCAGAAGTGACACTGGAGCAAATACATGGAAGAGATAAGGATGTTAGCTACAGTAATTTAAGGGGAAAACATCTCATGGAGAAGGAAAAGTTAAGAAAATGTCCCCACAGCAAGAGCTTGCTTGATATGTTCAAGAAAGTCTTTGTAACTGGAGTGAAGCAAGAGAGGGAAATCAAGATGAGCTTACAGACTTAAGGCAAAACAGCTCATGTAGGACCTAACTGGCTATTGTAAGGGCTTGAGCTTTGACTCTGAGCGTGGGGAGGCATTGCAGGGTTTTGAGCACATGATAAATTTGATCATGAGAATGGAAATTGAAAAACATTTTCTGTAAAGGGCCAGAGAGTAAATATTTAGGCTTTGTGGGCCATGTGGTCTCTGTTCGAACTACTCAGCTCTGCCACTATTACATGAAAGCAGCTATAGACAAAATACGAAGGAATGAATGTGGCCGTGTTCTAATAAAACTTTATTTAAAAAGAAAAAAAAGATGGGCAGGATTTGCTCCATTACTCTGGCTGCTGTATCAAGATTGGACTCTAGGGAAGCAAGTGGAAGCAATGAGGCCATTATTTTGTTTTGTTTTGTTTTTAGTAATCCATGAAAGAGATGACGAGGTATACATGTTTCCCTACCTATTATATAATGTATTTCAAATGAAATCTCCTCACTTTCAGAGGCGTTTTCAATGGAAAAAGTGAAGGAGAGAAAGAGAGAAGAGGAGAAAGCATGCTTTTGCATTATTTATTTCATATGATAAATACATAAAAATAAAATAGTGAAGAAAACCCTCAAATATTAGTGATTTAATTAATATACTGCTTCACACAGTTCTAAGTAGGCGATTTGAATATGGTAACTGCTAAAAATATATATTTTGTCTGAGGAGGAAAGAGAAATACATATTAAAAAATTACTTCCAGGACATACATAATTTAATACTAAAGTATCTGTATGAGACTCCAAAGTATTATGGAAATCAGAAAAGTAGTAGTTCAGCTGTGAGGTGCATCTTTCTCCCTTCCCTTCTGTTTCTAAGAGAGAACGTTTTTAGAGAGATGTCTTTTCCTCCAACTAAATTATCTACTTATAAAATCCAATACGACACTTCCAGTGACACCAGAGCAATCAGCAATGCTTCTAATTGAGTAATTTTTCACATGCAAATCACAGCAGCAATATACAATATTGCAAAGTGTGATACTATTATGACAGAACAGGCATAACTCGAAACAATGCGTATTTAAAATGGTATAAAATTAAGATGATGAAAATATTAAATGATACAAGCAGTATTAATGACAACTTTTTATTATTTCAGAATAATTTTATTGATTTTTTTCTTTCTTTTTTTTTAAGATTCTATTTATTTATTTGACAGCGAGAGAGTATAATCAGGGGGAGCAGCAGAGGGAGAAGGAGAAGCAGGCTCCCCGCTGAGCAGGGAGGTAGAAACGGGGCTCCATCCCAGGACCCTGGGGAATCATGGGCTGAGCTGAAGGCAGACACTTAACCAACTGAGCCATTCAGGCACCTCTGATTTTTTTTCTGATTACATAAGTGATACATGCAAACAAAACAACAACAACAAAAAAAACCCTTCAAAAATACAAAAAAGCGTAAAAAGAAATATATTCTCCTAAATCTCCATTACCATATGTTAATAAATATTAATACTGGTCATTTTAATGCATGTATATGTATACACATATATTTCTTTTCCTAGGTTGATATATTACACATGAAAATTTTTATGTGTTTTTTTCTTCCTTCCCCTCCCCTTCCTCCTCCTCCTTCTCTTCCTCCACTCCTTTCTCCCCTTCCCTTTTCCTTCTTCTCCCTATTATTACTTTTCTGCAATCATTTTTCTTATTTCAATACCATATCTCTTTTCAATGAATCATATTTGCCAATTATAGTTGAAGCCCAAATGGAGCATGCAAAAAATAATTGTACGGGAAATGTTACTATGTTTTCTCACTGAATTAAAAAAAAAAAAGTGACTGGTTGAAAAAGGAATTGAGAAAATCTTAATTGATGGGCTGAATAATGAGATAGCCAGTTTGCTGTCAATCAGAGATTGAATAATCATTCTTCCAGTTTTGTAGGGCAGGTCTGCATATCCCATGAAAATCAGCTCTTTCACTTTCTGATTTTCTTATGCTGAGTGTCCACCCAGAACCAGTCAGCTTCTTATTAATTCTGACTCATTCTTTCTACTCATACTGCAAATAACTAAGTTCTTGGTAATTTGACCCAACTCATCTGAAATGTGTTGTAAGCTGGATGTGATCTAGCTTAAAGTTATCTTTGGATCATCTATGAAGAGAGTTGGCCAAGCATGTCAATAGTAAAAGTTCAAACTGGAAGATTTAGACAACTTTAAAAAACCAACAGACTTTCGACAATTAAAATGTACTTCAGCAGTAATGGTTTCTGTATGATTAATCTGCTAATTACAAAAGGCTTCACCTATATTAGGTTTAGCTGACTACATAGCATTGCTTCAGTATTTTGTGTTACTGTATGGAGTCAGAGGTACATTCTTGCATTTTTGGTGATTTCTTAGTTTTTAAATGTACCGTTATTAAATACATCTAAAGATCTTGGAAAACACCGTTTTCTTAGTGACATAAAAGCAAAGATTATAAAAATAACTATAGACTTTTTCATAGTTTCAACAATTTGTTATTTATCTGTGATATGCACCTAATGCTTGACAAAAATAATTTGAAATAACTAATTTTTCAGATTTTATTTTTTTTTTAATTTGTAAATGTGGCTTAAGAACTCTCCTGTGTTGTGCATGGCTTTGTATGGACTTGAGCCAGTCGTAAGAATAAGTTTTGAGAAACTAATAAGGCACTCAGACTCTATCCCGTGTTGGCACTTTAGAGCTTTTCTGTAACAACACATCTGGTTAGGTTGTAACTGTTAGATATTTACATTTTTGTGTCTCCAAACCGTGTTACCCTTACTACCACCCTGTGGGGTCAATCAACAAAATTAAAAGACATGGTGATTTTCATCTGAGCTCTGTATTGAGAAGAGGAACCCAAGATTTCGGAACCTGGGCTTATTTATAATAAGTCACATGGTTTTTACGTATGAGCCGTGGCTGAGCGCTTACATTTTTATCTATTTCAGTTCTCAGCTCATTTATCATCATTATCTTTTTCCTACTAGGGAAGTGTTCAGACACGTGTGTGTGTGTGTGTGTGTGTGTGTGTGTGTGTGTGTGTGTGTGTTGCTACCAAAAAATTAAAAGCAAAGTCCTAAAGTATTGTGTAATCCTTGCCACCAAGCCTCACTACTACTATTATTCCAGCTTTACATTCAGCATCCTGAACTCCAACATGCAACCATATTCCATTCTAGAAGTTCATTTTTAGCCATATCTCCTTTGGACATTTGGGTATAAGAAGATTCACTTCTGCCATTTAACTCCTTCAGTAAGCATTTAAGTCTCTCAACCATAAACAATCAGTCCTTTCTAACTCCTATGGATATTGTACAAAAAAAAAAAAACGGAGATGGTGTAAAAAGGAAAAATCCAGGGCCTCTCACTTACTAGATAGTAAATTAAGGTAACTGGTTTTGGTTTCATGTAACAAGAGCTAGGTAAATTTTTATAACAAAAGAAGAACGGAGTCTTTTTTTTTTTTCCTTTTTTTTTTTTTTTTTTGCATTATTCCTAAGCAGGTGAAGATCCACTTGAGAAAGGACAGTCTTGAATGTAGAATGGGTTCTTCTCTCCAGGTTCCATCCATTCCCCTCTCTCTGGCCCCTGAAGATGTTTCCCCATCTTTCATTACACTGCTCCAGCTTCTTGCTTACTCATGACCTAGCTAGCATCATTGAAGAGCTGAGACACTGGCCATAGACGGAATTTCCATTCGTACAGTTCAGCATAAAGGGATGGTAAAATGTGCTTTTTTGCCACCAAAACTGGCAGTTAGGGAGATGTATCTCTTCTGCCTTGATATGTCAAAATGAACTTCTCATATATATATTATTATGTAAAAAGATCAATAGTGCTTAGCCCAGAACTTTCACCCTAAACCCTATAATCTGTGTTTGTTCATTCAAATTGATGTCTTCCTAATAATAAATTGAATATGAACCTAATATATGATTTTTTAAAAACTAAAATTATGTGTGTGTGTTCTATTTTTTACGCAATAACGCTATGCATGAAAAAGTGCCTAAATCATTAAAAATTAAAGGCCTTTACTAAATAAAATAGAATCCCTTAGCAATATGAATGATCAGCCCACTTATTTGATCTGCAAATTGTAATTTTATGATTTACTTTGAGTAATGTAATTGTACATGTTTCAAAATGCAAAAATATTTGAATTACTGAATCAACCTATAAAACCAAATCAAGTTATTTCTTCTATTTCTTACACTTAAATGTTTTCAGATTCATACAAATCACATATCCCTCAAAAATTATGAATTTTTATTTCTGAAAGAATACAAATGAAATTAACAATCTTTAAAATGAGAAGATAAATTGATATACTATAAGATTCTACTGTGCATTTTGGAAAGCTAATGTCAACTTAATGTAGCACTATGGAAAGAGGGAGAACCTGATATAAAGTGTGAGAAAGGAAATAACGATAGCATATGTTTTCTGAGTATTGGAGGGATTTTCTAGGTAGGATTCAAACCTAGAGTACCTCTCAAAACTTCTTCCATCATTTCTGTCACTCATAAAAGAATAAATTTTGTAGGGCACATTTTCAGTGATGGAATGAAAATCCTATATTTGCATAGACGCCATCTGTAGCTAAATAAAAACCATTATAATAAAAATTTGTACTTTCTAAAAGACTGAACATTGAGTAATTACAAAGACAGAACAAGAAAGCAAGTGAAAAAGTGAGGAAGATTAAAAGAGGGATAATTAATTCTTTATACTTACTTTGAATTTTTAAAAATGATCAGTGCTACAAGAATGAGGGTAGATTGATTTGGAAGCAACATTGATCAGAGTCAGAGTAGCATATCAGTGGAGGCTACTGATCCAAAAAGATCCTGGTAAATTATCTAATTATGGCCATCTGTATTATTCCTCTTCACTGCGCCCATCACCCTCCCCTTAAGCCATCATCCTCACCATATTATCCCCGTCCCTTCTACCGCTACCACTGCCACCATCACCACCATTACCCCACCTAAAAATTGAAAGAAAGAAAGAAAGAAAGAAAGAAAGAAAGAAAGAAAGAAAGAAAGGGAAGGAGGGAAGAGGGAGGGAGGGAAGGAGAAAGGGAAGAAAGGAAGGAAGGAAAGTTTTTGTACAGAACAAGCTTTTAAAACATCCCTATGGATGTAGAGGGTTTACCAATATTCATGAAGATGGAAAATGCTGGGGAAACCCTATTCAATTTTAGTCATGGGCATGTGTGTAGATACATGCATGTGTTTTATTAACTATTTGGAGTTATATATATTCCATCCCAGTATGTGTGTTCAGTTTTTCTCAACTAATTAATCTATGAACTTTTGGATGGCCAGAGATGTAGAAAACTCCTCAGAGACTCCTAAACTGAAGAACTGACACACTGGATCCCATGAGTAATTCACACTCATGATGACTGTCCAAATCAGGCAAGGAAAACTGCAGTCTTAACAGACTGTGTTTCTGTTTGACTGAAAATTCTAAATTATTTAGATCAAAATTAAAATAAGCTCAACAGGTTTATAATTAACTGGGGTGACCACACATCAATATTTTATATATTTTAAAGTAGGAATATATTAATTATATTAATAATTCTGGCTTATTTTTTAGTGTAGTAATACTTCAGTTTGTCTTTAAAGAGCAGGTAACTTAACTGGAAACTGCTTATTTTGAAAATTATCTTAGTGATAGTCTTGCTTTGTTCCCTAAATAAGATTTTATTCCCTTCCCCCTTTTCCCATTTGTGTACTTAAAAATCACAAGGAAAGAATTTTGCAGAGAATTTCTTTTATGCTTTAAGGTTTAAACTTTGTTTAGAAAATCTGAAGAATTTATTTATTTTCTGAGGCTTTAATCTTTTTGATAAGTAAAGTTCAGGGAAAACCATGTAATTGGTATAGAACTTTTCACTTGAATTGAATCGCTTAATCCTTCTGTACCAGAATACTTTTGCATCTTGCCTGGAGTAAATTAGTTTCTTTAGGTTAAAAAAAATCTGGGAATTATATTTTTCAATTTGAAATTCACTTAATATCAAAGTGGCTATAATTAATTCTTTTTTTCCTCATGATCTGAAAGGCTATAATGAGAAATTACAAATAACATATCAAAGAAATTTCATAAAGTATACCTGATAAAAACATTTCAAGTGTGAGGTACTTTCTTTTTCACACTAAATTTGATTTTATAATACATAAAAGGCATACAATTAGTGCCATCTAGTGCATTAACCCATCATGCTAGCAATCTTATCAATTCATCACATGCCTTGCCTTTCAGAAGGCATGTTGTAAAGTCTTACAATTTCTCAAGATCATTTAATTCAAGTTAATATTAAACAGTTGATTTAATTTTAGTTAAACACTAATCTATTTACATGTTATAGTTCTTAAAGAAAGTTCAAAAATCAGATAGATCATTATTTTCTTATCATTACTTTAATTGATTAGAATTTTCATTGAACATTATGTGAGCATGACCTACACATTTACCCTGTGCATAAAACAGAAGAAATTGCTGGGGCGCCTGGGTGGCACAGTGGTTAAGCGTCTGCCTTCGGCTCAGGGCGTGATCCCGGCGATCTGGGATCGAGCCCCACATCAGGCTCTTCTGCTATGAGCCTGCTTCTTCCTCTCCCACTCCCCCTGCTTGTGTTCCCTCTCTCGCTGGCTGTCTCTCTCTCTGTCAAATAAATAAATAAAATCTTAAAAAAAAAAAAAAAAAAAAAAAAAAAACAGAAGAAATTGCTGTTTTAAAAATATAATTTGCTACAACTGGTAAGTTCAACAATTGGCCTATGCTAAGTTGGCAATAAGTTTGGATAGCAATTCTCTTATATTTCCCCAGGTTTAAAAAAAATATGAATATTTTTGAGGTCAATACAGGAGATTTCCTTCATCATGCCCTGGTGCTTTAGTTTGAGAAAAACAAGAATGATAAAATTCCATATACTGTACTTAAATTAGCCATGGGCACTCCCACGTATCTTGTCTATTTAGTTCAAGAAACTCATTTGTGCATTGAAAGCCTGAGAAAATTTTAAGTGAGAAAATATGATGACTTAAAAAAAATCAAGTTGATTAATAATAGTAACTAAGTGCACTGAGACCTCTCCCCATGAAAGTTAGTCACAGAAAAATTCAGCTTCAGCCATATTTCATCTGATAAACAACCAAACCTTGGGCAAATGGTAAAGTATGAAGGGGTGGGCCTCCCCCCATTGGCCTTACTTCCTTTCTCACAACTTGTATGTTCCCAGTGCTTCTGTATTCTTTTCTTCTCAAGTACTCCCTATTCTTTTATTTCCTTTCTTCCTACTTTGTAACAGTGTCAAACCAAGGAAGGCAACAAAGCAGGCCTGGCCTGCTGTCACTTACATAAAGCACCAAATAAATTAAAAAACAAACAAACAAACAAAAAACACCTTGGGAATTACCCAGAACGCTCCCTTGGGCTCTTGATCCAAACCAAACTATTCCTTTCACTTAATTCTGACCTCAATTTCCATTTTCAATTTACGTTATCCTGCCAAAGAATCTAGACATGCAGTTACCCATCTGATAGGCTATTAGCCATAGTGCAAACCCATATTTAGTCATTTGTTCATTAAGTATTAATACGGTATGGTGGGTGCTGTTCTAGTCACTAGGATACAATGTAAAAGAAAAATGACACAGTTCCTGTTCTCATGCAGCTTATAAGAACCAGATAATAATAATAAAAATAATAAACAAGCAGATAATGTAGGACAGTGGCAAATTCTCTGAAGAAAAATGTAACAGAGTGATTGGAATGGGACAACTTTAGAAGGGTAGCCATATAGGCCCTCTTTGTTAGGTAACATCATCCAGACAGGAAGAGAGAACAACTCTGTGCAAAGGCTTGGAGGTGCAAATGAGCTAGATATTCTGGGTGGGCAGGAGCATATCAAAAGGCATAGATCTGGAGAGGTTTTGCAGTCTATAGGTTGTAGGATCTTTGGGGCTATTCAAAAAATTCATATATAATTCTGCATGCAATGGAAGCTTATTGAAGAGTTTGTAAGCAGTGGAATCTCCAGTTCTAATTCAAGTTTCAAAACATTTAGTGCTTTGTGGAAAATGGAGTATAGAGGACAAGCAGGAGGACCAATTAAAAACCTATACTTTGTACACGAAAAAATAGAATTTTAAGATTGTGTTATTGGGGATTGATGAATTGGCAAATCATTTGTAAGATATTAGAAATACTTACTAGCACCACCACTCCCAGTCCATGACTTTATACATACATGCACGTACACACACACACACACATATTTTAACAACACCAATGTATATATAATATGTGTCATTGTATATATTGCAATAGTGTGATTTATAACAATTATGTATTTGGTCTCAGAATTTCCTAAGTGTTGGGAGCAGAAAGGTGTCTTTTGTTATGTTAATTAGGTGACTTTTTGATCCCACCTAAGGATGGGGGATGGTTGCCAGAAGAACGACCCTGTGATTAGTGTGTTGGAACTTTTAACCCTATCCTGAACTCCAGGGAGGGTGGCAGCTGAATTAATTGCCAATGGTCAATGGTTTAACCAGTCATGCCTCTTCAATGAAGCCTCCATAAAAAGCCAAGAGGACAGGATTCAGGCGCTGGCAGGTTGATGAACACTCAGAGGTGTGGCAGGAGTGGAAGACTTGGAGAGGGCATGGAAGACCTGCACCTTTCCCCCAAACTTTGCCCTATGTATCTCTTCTGGTTGTACCTGAGTTGTATCCTTTACCAGTGATCTAGGAAGTCAAATGTTTTCTGAATTCTGTGAGCTGCTCTAATCAATTAATCAAACCCCAAGAGGGAGAAGGTCATGGGAACGTCTGATTTATAATCAAATTGGACAGCAATTGTACATAACCTGGGGACTTACTACTAGCGATTGGCATCTGAAAGGGCTCTGTCTTTCATGTGTGGAATCTGACATTATTACCAGGGAGGTAATGTCAGAATTGAATTAAACTGTAGGACACCCAGCTACTGTCATGGAGAATTGCTTGATGTGGAGAAAAACCTCCACCATGTAGTGACCAGGAGTCTCAGAAGTGAAGTTTTTTTTTGAGGGTAAAGAGACTCACAGGGGGAAGACAGATTTTTCCTTTTTTGTATATTAGGAGAATATATAATAAAACAATATTTCAGAAAATAAACACAATAAATGGAAATGTAGCCTCCTGGTAAAAAGGAATTCAGAAATTTCAGTTCTATTCCTAAACTGACATTGACTTTGTCAGTAGAAGCCATGCCTACTTTACACTTGTGTTTGTTATTGAGTTAGTTACCCATAACCATCTGTAACATTTAGGAAATATTTTCCTCGAATATGCATACATTAACGTAGTATGGTTGTTAGAGCCATAGAACTTATCCACTGATAACAGATTTATCAAAAACCTATTTATAGCAAACAATATTTTTACGATGAATATGGTCTTTCACAGAAGTATTTATTGTCCTTAAGCAAGTACATGCAAGAAAAGTTATAATAATACCCACACATAACACCTTAACTACTGTTTTCTGTAACATTATTAATGTAAAAAAGCTTGTGTGGTCTGAGTTTTGAACTATCTGCTGGGTCCTCCAGACCAAAGAGAAAAATAGCATAAACTGCAAAATCAGTGATTTTTTAAGAATTCTGAATTTTATTAAAATACCAGTTTTATATTGATTTCCATCCATTTTCTTCCGAGAAGAATCATAGAA
This sequence comes from Ursus americanus, assembly GCF_024610735.1. Classification (NCBI taxonomy): domain Eukaryota; kingdom Metazoa; phylum Chordata; class Mammalia; order Carnivora; family Ursidae; genus Ursus; species Ursus americanus. The sequence continues at coordinate 29,204,455 of NC_142157.1, read as the reverse complement.
GTAAAAGGATATTTTGGAAAAGTGATGATGATAACTGCATAGATCTGAATGTCCCTGGATCCCCACACAGAATTGCATCGAGCAACAAGAATACAGAACAGAAAGCCCATGGACAACATTTAAAACAAAATTAAATAACAAGGTGTGCTATGAATCGCAAAATACAAACAGGCTGGGACACACCGCCAACAGCCACAGATGTCAGGTCTCAAGAATCTGTGAAGGAGGATACAGAGGAAAGCACAGGGTAGTGTCCCTTAGAACAGGAGAATCCCCAAAAAGCCAAGAGTTATTCCTTGAAAACCATGGTGGTTTCCTTTGAAAATACCCCAAGCCTCAGAATATTGAACAAAAATGACCAACAGAAGAGCATATTCTGGTGAAATTATTTAACTTCAATGAAAAATCATTTGAGAATCTAGGCAAAAATAGGGAGTCTTTTACAAGGGAAAAACCAAATGTAGACAATCATATTTTTGGCAGCAAAAGTGTATATCAGAAAAGATAAGGATAATATACTTCAGAACACAAGAGAACCACAAATTTTATATCCCAAGAAAATTGACATGCAAGTAGAGAGCGCACACAATTTTAGCAAAACTCGAGAACTCGGGGTAATACTGGAAATGAATTTCAGGCAATCACAATGATTGAAGATACACAGAGGTGAGAACTTCAGTGCATTCAGCACAAACTGCTGCTAACATCAGAAGAAGCAAAACAACCAGTTCCTCCCTGCCCCCACATGAAAGAAAACACCTGTAAGCTTCCTAAAAAGTGAATCTGAGTGCCATCGGGCCCTTGGAACCAAGTGCCAACTTGGAGGAAATACAGAGGCCAAGAGGACATGCTGAACTGCACCACTCAGTTTCCCACAGACGGATTCTGCCCACTGCAGCACACCACGGAAAATCCCGCAGGTCATTTATGAGAAAAAGAAAGGGATGGAGCAGAAATCTGAAGATTAAAGGAGATCTTTTAAGAAACTTATTTAAAAGCAAAATAGAAAGTTAAACTATGGGATCTCAGATAAACACTGGGTGGATAAATCTATTAAAAATGCAAGCAAAGGATTGCTATGAAAGTTGAGGAGCAGTTAGGAGGAGGACATCTACACGGGTTTCTGGGGTAGCTGGCAAAAGTCCTGGTTTGTGGTTAGACGTTTGCTCACCATATAATTATTCAACAAATGATACAATTGTCTGGGACAGTTTTCTTTTGTGTGAGTGTGTGTGTGTTTACTGTATAATAAAAAAACACAGAAATCAATTTTATTTGAGTTTGACTTTCAGGAAAAAAAACACATAAAATTAAAACAAATTAAAATATATTATCCAAGCATAACAAGTATTAATCACCTTCAGTTAAGCCAAAAGGCTAAGGGTGGTGATATTGTCAGAAGGAATTCAGAAATTGTGCCTGTTCTGTCAACAGCATAAGCAGCTGCAAAGGAATGTTAGAGAATGCTCAGAGACGGGGTGTCATTTCTGGTCAAGGTTAAAACCAAATATACAAAAGCAATGCAAACACAATAACGTATACACTGACACTTGACTTCTCTTCATTCTACCATCTCAGGAGTACGACTGCCTCTTAGTCAAAACTGAGTTGAGTTGGCTAAATTTCAATCAGATAATGAATATTGTCACTGCTTACGTTAAATTTCCCAGTAACTTAACTTACATAAGTTGTTAGTTTTTGTCCTATGCCCTCATTTGTGGCTTTGGTTTTTCTCTACGCTCATTAAATGATGAGCTTTTGCTCTATTAAAAAAAAAAAAAAGGAAGAGATCAGAAGTATTTCTCAATGATTTAGTCATTAGTAGGGCTCAATTGGTTATTACAAATCAAGCGACAAGTTAACCCACAAATTTCTATCAAGAATATTAAACACCAAAGGAAAAAAAAAATTATGTTAACCACCAAGTGGGCACTTAAAAATATCTGAGTTTAGAAGTATATTTACTTGTGTTCACCATTGTAGGGAGTGAAGAGTTGTTAGAAACACTATGTTTGGTTCCTGTCTTGCTCTTCTTTTTACCTGCATGATCTTGAGGAGATCTCTTTCACGATTTTGGCACAAATTTTCTTGTTGTTTAAAACGAGTATAATAATCATTTCATCTAGTCCTTACAAAATAAGATGAATTATAATTCATATAGTGTCCTATAAATAGTAAGGTTCTCCATAAATTATTCCTTTATTCATTTAAATGATAAGATGAACCAGATTACAGATCACTTTGAAAACATAGAAAATACCATAATACCCTTTATTTAAAAAGATTGATTTTATCTTTATTTTCTTTGAGTGCTTTTTTTCTCATAATTTCAAACATTCACTCAAAATATGCATACATTTTAATATTTATCCAATTTTACTTAACATTGTATCTTAAATAGTTTTCATATAGGTACATCATATCTATTGAATTTAAATTTTTGCATATTTAAACTGACAGGCTTGGCCAAAAGTTTACTTTTACCTATTAGAACTATCAGTTATACTTATTTATCTGATATTCTAAAAATTACATAATGGATATATCTGTGTATGTGACTTTTTATACATTTTCAGTATTTGCCTAACATAAATTTCCATAAGTAGATTTTTTGCAAAATGTTTGTTTCAATTTATAAAGTAACTAGCATATGAGTATAATTTTACAAGGTTTTAGTTTTCCTCTCTACAACCTTGCTTAAACTTGTTTATTGCTTTGCTAATAGAAGCTTTCCTCAAAGTTAATACAAAGGTAACCCCCTACTGAGTTTGGCTTTGCTTTATCCCAGATTCTGGAAGACAGAACTAGTCAATTGGAGGGACCTTGCTGTATTATTGTATTAATATATGTGGTTCTATCATTAAAGATGGTGCCGAACAGAAGTTTTCATTAACTTCCTAAATGGCTCTAAAAGTATTTTTGAAAATATGTGAAGAGCTACAGCCAGTTAAAAACCACTTACACACTGAAATACAAATTTAAATACCATCTCAATCAGATAATCACTGCTGTGTGATATAAGTGGTCTTTTACATTTATATTTATGTAGATTATTGCTAATTTGCAAACAACACCAATCCATCACAGACAGTTAATGTGAATTTAAGTCTGGTGGGACACAGGGCAAGGACTTCACTAGCAAAAGTCACTCCCTGCCCTCCAAACTAAGGCATTCAGATCAGATCAAGCAGAATCCAGTTTAAAAAATAATAACTTATCATTAAAATCAAAATAAAAAATCAGAAGAGCTGTGGTAATCGTATTGACAGCTTCAAGCCCACCTATTTTCCTACTAGCTGAGCCCCACTCCAAATCAAGAGCGATTAATTTTTCCCAGCAATGGATGGATATTTCTCCTTTGCTCAGATGGGGACTTATGCACATTAGAAGACTATATGTACAAAGATGTATAGGAACAAGGATGTGGACAAATGTATTTTTGTAATATATTATGAAATATACCATGTGTGTATTCCCATAATATACAAAAATAGTAGGAAGTGTCTAATTTGATTTCTCGCTCTTCATCATCTCTCTTTCCACATTCTGGCTCATATTGCCCTTTTCCATATACTTAAATTCAGCTTTTTTCCCCCATGCTTTCCTCACTTTTCTCTCCCCCCCCCCCCCGCCCCGCCCTTGTATTCCCAAATATCTGTTTAAAAAGACTCGCTCACAGCATTAACATTAAGGGAACAATGTAACCTTCCAGTCATATTGATTGGAGTCAATGAACTTTTATTGTTTTTTGAGGGAAGGCAGAACTTAAAATAAATAACCATGAGACCTGGGGAGGAAATACATTTTCTTCTAGAATAAAAGTACTCAGAAGAAGACTAAAAATAGAGTAAAATGATTTATCTAACCCCTTCCATAGAGCAATTCTCTCCTAAAGACATGAAGAGAAGAACTTCTTTTGCAGAAGATTCAGTGCACGCTTTCACACTGGACTTCACCTAACACCTTGCAACCCATCTCCCCACCCACATACCACCTCACATTTACCAGAAAGTTTTCCTGGGTAACAAAAGGTTAATGGTTTTCATTTCTATTTGTGTGTATTTTGTGGTTTAATTATATATTGAATGTAGTTCAGTCTTTTTACACCAACGTAGCACATTTTATCAGCAGCAGTCAACTTTAAGTAGAATGTCACCGGTACAGTGATTCATTCCAGGTATATTACTTCTCTCAAGTTCACAAAAACTCTGAACAGAAACATCAGCTGGAAGATTGTAATCTCAATGTGGGTGTCAGGTGGGTCTTTTCACAGCTTTCTTTTATGGTATGCGTACAAACAGCATATTACTAGTGAGAAAATCTGAAGCCAGACCATCTCTCCAAGACAAAACAAGTCCCCAACAGTTAAAGCCCCCCAACTTCCAGAAAGATTCTCAAAACGAGATCTTAAAAGAATTCCACCTTAATAAATACTCAATCTTACATGTTTCTCAGGCAAAGGCAATCTAGGTGTCATTGTTATAAAAGTCCTCAATTTCACTAAAGATGAATGAGTTATAATCTGTCTTTAGGAGTTTTTCCTAACACCCTTTCCAAAAAAGGCTAACTGGAAAGAGAAAAAAAAAAAAGGCAACATACATATTTAACCACAATTATTAAGGGACTAAATTAAGAACAACTATGACTAGAGTTGGTAAAATAAGAGTAGAGAAAATGTTATCAAGATTTTGAGGCATATTTTTTGGGTGTAACTTCTGCTTACTGTGGGAGTTATTTACAGAGTGCTGTGTGTTCAAATGGTGCTGTGTAGGCATAGATAGAAAACAAAATGGATTTAGTCTCTTCTCACTTGGAGCTTACAAATGACAATGCCATGAAGAAAAAGACTGAGCTTTAAGAATATGTGTAAGATCGAATAGTCCTGGAAGACATCTCTGAGGTTGAGCAGGGACTGTTCAGGCAGAGTTGTGGGAGAAGTCTTCTAGGCAGAGGGAATTCCAGGTGTGGTTAGAACTCAGAAGGAAAGAATGCTTCATGAAATAAAGCTGGTGAAGCAGGCAGAGACCAGGATCAAGCAAGATCATGCAGAGCAATGAGAAGCCTTTGAAGGATTTAGAAAGAGATGGGATTGGCCCTTATTTACATTATTGCGTGATTAATCTATTTGCTGGTGAGAATGGATTGCAACAGAGAAAAAAGGGAAACAGACAAACATATTGAGGGGCTCCTTGAGGCATCCAGGAAACAATTTTGAAGTGACAGTTGATAGAGTAGAGTGAAAGAATGATGTGGTAAGTGACAGAGAGTTAAAAGTCAGTAAAAATGTTCTACTGCCTGGCCTGAGAAACTGAGTGAATGGAGGTACCATTTACCAAGGTAGAAAAGCCTAGCAGAAAAAAGAAAGAATAGGTGGAGTGTAGGGGAAGGCAAAACAAAACATTTCATTTGGAACATATTAATTCTGAGAGCTTGGGGTAAAGTTAAATGGGGACGTCAAATAAAGAGATTATAGAGGTCTGAAGAGAGGCCTAACAGGGCAGTATAAATTTGAGAGTTTGGGAATACAAAGAATATGATAACTAGGACAATAAATGACATTGCCAAAGCAAAAAAGACAGAATTAGGAAAAGACCTAAGCCCAAGCCATGGTACACTAAGCAACTTCCAAGATGGCACCCAATGACCCTGCCTCTTGGTGTTCACACCCTTGTGTAAGCCTGTCCCCTTGAGTGTGGGCTGGATGTAGTGCTGACAAATGGCACACAGAAAGAATGATGGAATATTACTTCTGAGATCAAGTTATACAAGGTTCTCACTTCTGTCTTGCTTGTCCTGCCTTGCTCTCTGGCTTATCCATGTTACTAGGGACCCTTTGGAGAGGCCCACATGACAGATAACTACAGGGCGCCTCAGTTGAGGCTTCAGATTAAGATACAGCCCCAGCCCACAGACTAACTGCACCTCCATAAGAGACCTTAGACCAGAAGTTTCCAACTGAGCTGAACCTGGGTTTCTGATTCACAGAAACTGTGAGATAATAAATGTGTTTTAAACATCTTTGTGTCAAGACAATTTATTGTGCAGAAATATATAGCTAAATCATTCAAGCAACTTGAGTATTGAGAGCAGGAAAATATGATAGAGGCTGAAAACAAATGGTCATATTGGTGGGTTGGAAATCAGGAGAGGGTGAATTATGGAAGTCAAAAAGAAAGAATGTTTGAGTAAGGGAGTTGTTCAAAGCACTGAAAGTGACTTAAAGGCCTATTAAAATGAGGACTGAAAAAGTTGGATTTGGCAACATGAAAGTCACTGAGATATTAGTGTATGTAGTTCCAAAGAGTAGTGGGAGCAGATCTTAAGTTGGAATTCATTTAATAGTAAAATGGAAATGTGTTTAGTAGTAAATGGCATACAGAAAGAGTATATGAACAACTTCTTTGAAAAGTGTGACTGAAGGTACAATGAAGAGTTTTTTGTTGCTCCCACCAACCATTTCCAGTTTTCCCTTAAAGTTAGACCAGAAAGTTTCTTTTGTTTAAGACCAGAGATGTCATTTAGTTACATGTTTTCAATGGGCTTGATGTCACTTCTAATTCCAGAACAGATTCTGAATGGCATAATCCTACCAGTTTATTCCATTTCTCTGACCATAGAAATTGGTACAGGAATAATCATATGACACAATTTTAATTAATGGGAAAGAAACTATCTCTATTCTCCTATAGGTAGTAAACAAAAAATGCTCTTTGTTTCCTACCTCTGATAGACAAAATGAGGAAACAAGTGACCCACATTGTGGCTGAAAAGCCATTTTGTTGACATCAATTTTGAGTTGAGTTACTGAATTGCAACTCAAAACATTCTAATCTCTGGAGAAAGCACAGACATAGAAAGGTAGCTTGAGATGAAGAGAGAGCTCAGGAAAGTTTGTTTTTGTTTTTAATTGGAAAAACATAGGCTATTTTAAATGCTGAGTCAAGTTATTTGCTACAAAGAAGATGCAAAAGCAAGTAAAAAGATAATCTAAGGAGTGAAATCTTTGAGAAGCTCATGGAAGACTCTAGACCACCTGGACACCAAAAGGGAAAGATAGAAGCAGACATGGGTAAAGGTATAAATTTTGTTTGCTACAAAGAAGATGCAAAAGCAAGTAAAAAGATAATCTAAGGAGTGAAGTCTTTGAGAAGCTCATGGAAGACTCTAGATCACCTGGACACCAAAAGGGAAAGACAGAAGCAGACATGGGTAAAGCTATAAATTTTGTACATGAGAGGATGAGCAGATCCTTGTCTATTGACTTCTACTTATCTTTCTTTCCATAAAACGTGAAGAAAAGTTATCAGTTGTCTTCGTTTGTTCAAGCTGCTATTAATAAAAATACCATAGACCGGACGACTTAAACAACAAATATTTATTTCTCTGTTCTGGAGGCTAGGAAGTCCAAGATTGCTGTGCTGGAAGACTGCGTGTCTGGCGAGAGCACTCTTCCTGGTTCATAGACAGCCAATGTTTTACTATATCTTCACATGGTGCAAATGTGTGAGGAAGCTCTCTGGGGTCTCTTTTCATAACAGCACTAGTCCCATTCACGAGAGCTCTCCCCTCATGACCTAATCACTTCCCCCGAGACTCTACCTCCAAATACTATCACATTTGGTCCTAGAATTTAACATTTAAATTTGGAGGGAACACAAATATTCAGGCCATAGTATAAGTATTTTGGGTTGGAGTGGAGAAAATGTTGGGAAAGATGATTTGAATAGTTTAACAAAAGGGGAAAAGTGATGAAATGTTCATGGCAGACAGAGGGTGATAAATTTTCCAGGGAAATATCACTGGAAAGTGAGACATTTACTTATTTCTGAGCTGTCTGGAGAAAAATGTATTGAGTTAAACACTCATTGCTGCTGAATAAATGGAAGTGTATGAAGTAAATGGAAGATACCAACTTTATATAAGGGAATTAAATAGCAAAGTGGAAATCACTTCAACTATAGTTTCACAAAGGTGCAGAAAAATTGTTCAAATGGACACTTTCTTACATCGACTACTCATAAAAGCATAAATTAAAAAGAAATTCTCAATGTCTTTTCCTATAAATAGCAATTAATTCTACATGTTACATTTGATTTACTTTGTGTGATGTCATTTTCAAAAGATGAGGGATATGACTTGGTTCATACTTATTTAGTACTGTCAGTTATCTTAACTTGAACTAGTACCCCCTTCCCACATCCTTACTTCATGAATAACACCTTTTTTCTCCCAAATTTTTAACTATTCCTTTTATATGGGCTCCTCTTCCTCAGCTTGCCAATGTTAGAAAGTCTTCCCCCAGAAGAAAAGAAAAGAAAAAAAAAAAACCCCAAATGTTCTTCCTCCTTTTAAACCCTTCAAAAAATTCACTATCTCTGTGATCTTGCTCTTCTAATTTTAAGAGTTGTCTACTCTACTATGTCTAATTCCTACCTCCCTTTAGGGATTGTTTCAGCACACTATAACCTGGATTCTCATCAAAGCAGCCTTTGGAAAATACTCTTATAAAAAGCATTAATGATCTTTTGGTTACCAAATTTAATGGTGACTTTTGGCTCTTAACTAGTTTGATTTCACATTTTCCAAAACCAATGGGTCTAGGTAACCCATCCAAGTCAAAGACCTGGAAATTTTGCCTGGGGTCCAAGGGACTTCCCTGAGAGACTGTGGCTGCGGAACTGAGGAAGTTAAGGACAAGGCATTTGGGGATCCTAGGTTGACAATGAATATAGTCCAGCTGAAAATTCAATTTAAAATGGCTTATTAGAGAAATAGATACCAGATATTAGGTGACATGTAAGAAACTACACACTAAGATTAATAAAACAAAACAGAAACAAAATAAAACAGAACAAAAACAAGTTCAGATTGGAGAATAAGAAAAGTTTCAGAGATTTGCTGGATTGGACCTAAGTTTAAGGAACCATATATCCTTACCCATGAGGGAGAACTGAACTCTTGAATGGTTTCAGAAATATGCTTTTTTAAAATCTCCTCCAGTACCTTAAGGGACACCACTGCCCTAGTTTTCTTCCCATTGACCTAACCATTCTTAGTCTCCTTACTTCACACTTGTGCCATAAGATGCTATTTATTCTTGACCATTTCTTTGTACTCAACATAGCATCCCTCTGCTTTAACTGTCATTTCTTTCTTCTGACTTCTAATTCTCATCACAAATCCATCTCCGTTGAGATTCAGTTTATATAAGAGTTCACTAGTAGGTCTACCAATTCCTCAAAACTGAAGCCATCATTTCTGAATATCCCTCAATCTCTTCCTTCTCATGTGTTTTTCATCTCGGTAGCTAGCTGAGCCAACACCAAATGTGCGCCATACCTAGGACACATAACTTTTTTCTCAAATCTGACACCAGACCAATCAAATTTCCAACTTGTCTCATAATAATCTTCAGTCACATAATGCAGCCCTCCATCACTTGACTTAGCATTTCCAATCTCTCTTCTCCCAAATGAAGGCACCCAAATAAGTGTGTTAATGGCAATGGGAATCACTTGGAAGTGTCCTAGACCAACTGAGATATGTATGTGTTATCACCCTATTGATGATTTCTTCTTTGTTAAAAAATAAAGCTCAATTCTTACTTCACTCAACCTTAGCATCATTTGAAACAACTGCTCACTCACATGTCCTTGATACATTTTCTTCCCTTGACTTCCAGGACCACCTGTTCTCCTAGTTTTTCTCCCACCTTACTGATTACTTCTCAAATCCCTTGGCTGGTTACTTCTTTTCTCTCAGATCCAGTGTTCCAGGCTTCGCTCCTTGGTTCTCTCCTCTTCCTAGTCTTCACTTGCTTTTTGTGGCAATCTTGTCCAGTTCTGTGGCTTTAAAGAGCATCAATATTCTCAAATTTCTATCTCCAGACCAGCTGTCTCTTCCAAACCTGACTCAGAATTTCCACTTGGATATCTAATATGCACACTGAACTCAACGCATCCAAAACTTAACTTGTCTTCTATCCTTCTGAAACCAGCCAAACCTGTTTCATCCATAGCCTTCCCTACATCAATTGCTGAAAACTCCATCTTTCCAGATGTCCACAGCAAAAGCGTGGGAAACAACTCTCACACCTCTCTTTTTGCCACCTTCTCACCTAATCTACCAGACTATCATGTCGGCTTTATACTCAGAAAACATCCACAATGTAGCCATTCTTACTACCATTTCTACTACCATCCTGTTTTGCCTGAGTTACTGCAGTAGTGTCCTAACCCACCTCCTGCTCCCAGGCTCCTCCCACTCCTAAAACGTAATGTTGACAGAACTCCTAGAATGATCCTTTTAACAGGAATGATCATCTCACTTTTCTGCTCAAAACACTCCACAGCCAGTGCATCTCACTCAGAGTAAAAGCCAAAGGCTTAACAATGGCCTACATGCTCTTACATCATCAAAATCCCGTGAACTTTCTGACCTCATCTCTATTCCTCTCTCCCCTTTTTCATTCCTCTTCAGTCATGCAAACCCCCTTGTTGTTTCTCAAACACGTTAGGTATGAGACAGACTTATGACCATTATAGAAGCTTTTTCCCCACAGCTGAATTTTATTCTCCTCCATATCTTCCTAGTGTTTGTTCAAATGTGTTCTTTTTAATGAAACTAATTTTAAGCATCTCATAAACCTGGAACCTGCCCTTTATTTCAAGAACTTAAATTCTCTTTATTGTGTACGATATTTGTCCATTGTACTTATTTTTTTTCTAACATAGTACATGTTTATGTATCTATTATGTTTATTGTTATAGTGTGTCTTCCCCTGCTTAAATATAAGCTTCACAAGTCAGAGATATTTGTAAGTTTATTTACAGATTTATGGCCTGGCCCAGTAGGATCCTTGCTTCTAATAAATTTCCACCACCATCCAACCAACTCTTCCTACATCTATCAGAGTGATCTTCCCAAAGATACTTAAAGACTTAAACAGGACAAGGGTATGATTTTGGCTACCTCTTAGTTTCAGAATAAATTCTCTAATGGCTTTCAAATTATTTTCTTAAGCCAAATAATGATACTATTTTATTGTCCTAAAAAATTAGAATTTTTAAATGTAGAATTTTAAAAATGGTCATCCATTAAACAAAAAAAAATGAAGTTCTAGTGGTTCACAGAGAACATTTTATGCAATGGACTTTAAATTGTGTTATCCTTCTTTGGTATATTTTTAAAAAAGGAAATTTTGTAGCTTACATTCTAATATCCTGCTTATTCTTTAAAACGAACTGACACCTAGAGATGGAACCTTAAATATATTTCGAATGTCAAGTAAGTGGTCATTTTCAGTGAAATCTGAGTGGTTGAGGTTCATTTTTTATACCTATAAAAAATAACATACTATACTTCTAGATTACTCATTTAAACATTCCGTTGAATTTAGAAGCAGTGGAAATATTACAGAATTCCATTTAAGATGAACTTGCTTCAGCTGTGTTACTACTTCACTGTGACCTTGAGAAAGCCAGGTTTTCTCAGGAGGCTACATTTCCTTCATATGTAGGGTTGGATAATTACTAGATTCTCGGCCAGTTTTCAAGCTCTGTAAAATTATTTAGAGGCATTGGTTGGCCTTTAAATATACCAACCTAAAGTATATCATAAATATAAATATGTAAAGGGAAAACTGTAGCTACTATCTATCTCTCTGATAGGTAGACTCCTCCCTTTAGGTAGATTTGTTTTTTTTTCTCCTATTTCAGTCTGAACTGGGCTTGTTGAAGCTGCATTACAAAGGATGCTATGTGTTTACTAGTGACAGCAGCCCTACTACTCCTAAGGAATAGGGTGAGACTGGCTTGGAGAAAACACTTTTTTTTTTTTTTAAAGATTTTATTTATTTATTCTACAGAGATAGAGACAGCCAGCGAGAGAGGGAACACAAGCAGGGGGAGTGGGAGAGGAAGAAGCAGGCTCCTAGCGGAGGAGCCTGATGTGGGGCTCAATCCCAGAACGTCGGGATCACGCCCTGAGCCGAAGGCAGACGCTTAACCGCTGTGCCACCCAGGCGCCCCTAGAGAAAACACTTTACCGACTAAGTTCACTTGGTCATTTGACAGAGATACAATCTGTAGCCCTTGGATAGACAGAATACTGGAGGTTAATTTGCTCCCACACCCAAATTACATGTAGTGTGCCTTTGCCCACTGTTAATTATAAGCTTCACAACCACTGCTGGTGAATATATTATGTATACAATATGTATACATGCAAGAATATTGAGAGAACATTGTATATACAGGCCAAGATTCGCAGACTTGGCATTCAGTCTCAACTCTGTTGCTGATTCTCATTAGAAAAAAAAAAATTATTGAAGCATTCTGGTGTACACTCTCCTCTATTAAAGAGAATTAAGATACGATGCCATAAGCCCCTTTTATCCCTAACACCCTGTGACTACTTCTACACAAGGTATCTTTGGTGTCCATTTCATGGAGTTGTAGACATAGGGTCCTCATGGAATTACCTACTCAAGGACTTGCGGCAAGTAGTTCTGGGGCAGCTTTCATGTAATTAAGTTTTTCTTTGTCAGTGATACCAAGCCATTGATTATATAAATGACACAGGACACAAGCAAACTCTAATGCAAAAACAGAATTAGGGTAAGTACATGGTAGAGTGGTGGCTTAGAGTGTAGTACCAAAAGAGAAAGATAAACAAAACAAAGAAAATCAGAAAGGGTGTCCCTTCTTCATTAGTTATTTTTAAAAGTAAAACCATCAATTTTCCAGAGCTATATAAAGAGATTTTGAAACACCATTTATTTTTATGATGATTTGTATGTATTATAGCCCATAAATAAAGTTTAAACCAGAAAATCTATCAAATATATTATACAACTAAGCACTTATATCAGCGTCTAACACATTTATATACTCTATAATTGTTAGTTTGCTTCCCCCTTCCCTAATAAATATTTAAGAATTTTAAAGTGCCACTTTTTAAAGTTTACTCAAAGTAAAGTTTTGAAAGCTTTAGATCAAAGAATTTCTGAATTTATAAATTTTGAAATGTTTCTTGTTTTACTAGGTAGAGAAGACTGATATTCCTACAGTTTCAGTTAATAAAAGTCTAACAGCAACAATAACAAAACTATTTTAAAAACTACAAATTATTTCCTGAAATTTTTATTTTTTTTAAGATTTTATTTATTTATTTGAGAGTGAGAGAGAGAGAGAGAGAGAGAGCGCACATGAGCAAGGGCAGAGGGAGAGGAAGAGGGAGAGGCAGACTCCCCTGCTGATCAGGGAGCCTGATACAGGGCTGGATCCCAGGGTCCTGGGATTATGACCTGAGCTGAAGGCAGACGCTTAACCAACTAAGCGACCCAGGTGCCCCAGAAATTTTTATTTCATGTAGGAAATTAGTTAGAATTTTACTTAGGACCTAGAAGACATTATGTGGGATGGATTTCATATTGAAAACCGAAGGGAAATTATAGGGTTTCTCCCTCTACTTGGTTTAGGAGGGTGGCTGCTTTCTAAAATGTGAAAGTGACTTGTTATTGCTTGAATATTGTATCTCAAAGATCTCAAGTTTTGTGTCATTCAGTGAACTGAGAGGTGATTCACATTTCTTAGGTACTTGCAAATAGAAATTTGATTCTTAGAAGTTAAAATTCAGTTATGTCGAAAGAGGTTTAGGTATCAAGCCAGGATTTGAGATGACTTCAATACTCTCCTCTCTGACAAATACGCTATAAAGAGTAAGTTATCTCTTAGATAGAAAGTCAGGCATTAAAAGGCTGAAACCCCAAAATTAGTAGTTTGACTTTTATTATATCTTGATTAGCAGAAAAATGTAGTATAACCCTTTTGCTACAGCAAACAAGAAGCTTCCTGCGTGTTTCACTTTAAATAAGTTGATTTTTCTGGTGGACAAAGTGGATGGTTCTCTTAAAAAGTAAGTAGAAACCACATAATTGAGAAGTTACAGAAGATGTTTGTTTACCACACATCATAACTAATTTTACCAGAAAGTCAGATCCAAATATATTTCAGACTAAATAATAATCCAAACAACAGCAGTGACAAAGACAACAATAATAGTCACAGCTAATACTTATTTGGTACTATGTGCTGGACATTTTTCTGACTAAGGGATTTATCTGTATTAATTCATTTAATCCTCACAATAACTTTATCAAATATGTTCTATTATTATCATCACCATTGTTTCTACTGACAAACGAAGCTTAATTTGGGAAGTTTCATGAAACACTTGGGTTACCATTTTCCCCAATTTTTGAGGAGCGTGCTTAAATCCAGTTTCACAGTTCTTTGAGAATGAAATTAACATTTTTTAGGATAAGGTAGTGTCTCCCTAGGGATTATAATAGAAAAGCCCCTTGTAATAAATCACTATCCCAGTATCTTCCTTATTCCTTTTTTTATTCACACCCCAGTTACCAAAAAAATCATTTCATAAAAGTCTCTCAGAAATAATTACATGCACTGACCCTTCTCTAAAGAATTCTTGTCACCAAAGGCCCCTCCCTTAGGCAAATTGCCCTACTTCCCCATTTCCTCTGTGTATATTTCCCAAAGAAAACAACTGAAGAGTCTTCTACATTTCAAATTCATTTATAATTATTTTATCACTTGTTGTAAATGCTCATGGATATGCAATAATTGTTCAGCTACTGTTTGGTTTCAATATCTCAAGTTATTTATTTGGGGCTTCAGGGAAGATGAAGCATTTGAATAAGCAAGATATAAGTAAAGATAAAGATATAAGTATTTGTCAGAACTATGTTGTTTTCATTGGTTACGTACTTCTTCAGGGTATCTGTTAAATATCTTCAAATACATCAAAGAACATTTAATACATTCTCTTTATTTTGCAGATAAGAAACTGAGACACAGCAAGGTTAAGCAGCAAACACAAGGCCACACTGATAACCAATGAAAATAGAACTTGAATCCAGGAAATTCTTAGACCCAATTCAGTGGGCTTTCCATTATTAACTTATTTATATAAATACAACATAAAAAAAAAATCAGGCACTTCTTTTGTGACAGTTACCATGGGGTGATGTGGAATCTTTCCTTAAGCATCAAGTGATGGTTTCGTGGAATGAAAAATGTGTTGGGCATCAAGAGCCCTAGGATCATAGACTCTTGTCACTAAATAATTTTGTGACTTAGAAAAATTTACCACATTTTTCTCAGATCTAAAATCTAAAATGAGGATTTCAAGCTAGATATTCTTTATGCTATCATTCTTATTATTCATAGAGACAGGGAGTTAATGAGAGTGTGTATTATGGTTTTCGTGGAAGAAAAGAAGCAGGATGCACGGCCTGAGATCTGTGCTTTATTCTCTTCCTTTATCAATTTCTCGGTTTTTACCAGGAGTAGGGATGCCCTGCTGCTAGAGATATTATTACCTCCCTTATGCATTATACATTCTCTTCTCTCCCTCCTCCCCTCCCTCTTCTCCCCCTCCCCTTCCCTACCCCTGCCCTCCTCCTCCACCTCTCTCTCCCTCCTCCTCTGTCAATAGCCCATTCTCATACCTTGGAGAGAATCTGCAGGATTATCCCAACTTTTTACCTTAGCCATCCCCTTCCCCATCAGAACTAGCAATGTGTTGACCTATTAAGTAACAAAGAACCCCAGGCAGATACGTAAAGTCTTTATCTAGTTTAACTCTGAGTTAATTATTTACATAAAAATATACATATTGCTTTCCATTTCCTTGAAGGCATTTCTATAATGTGATCTATATTAAGGGTTGGTGCCATATTATTGCTCATTTCCTGAGGATACAATATTTTCTCCTTGGTTATACTACTATTTATAAAACCATTTTCTTAAAATACACTTTTGAGCTACTTTTAGTTTCTATATTTTTTGAGACACCTTTATTTATTTATTTGTATTTGTAAACTTATTTTTTTAATTCCAGTATAATTAACATACAGTGTTATAGTAGTTTTAGGTGTAACATACAGTGATTCAACAATTTTGTCCATTACTCAGTGCTCATCACACTAAGTGTACTCTTAATCCTCTTCACTGATTTCACCCGCCCCCAGCCCCCCTCCCCTCTGGTTTTGTTGGTTTGTTCTCTATGTTTAATGTCTGTTTTTTTGTTTGTCTCTTTTTTCTTTATCCATTTGTTTTATCTCTTAAATTCCACAAAAAGAAAGCTTACTGAATGGGAGATATTTGCAAATAATATAGCTAATAAGGGGTTAATATCCAAAATATATAAAGAACTTATACAACACACACACACACACACACACACACACACACAAAACACAACCCAATTTAAAAAAATAGGCAAAAGGGGCACCTAGGTAGCTCAGTCAGTTAACCATATGACTCTTGATCCCAGCTCAGGTCTTATCTCAGGGTTGTGAGTTCAAGCTCCATGTTGGGCTCCATGCTGGGCATGGAGCTTACTTTAAAAAAAAAAAATGGCAGAAGACAGATGGACAACAGACAAATGAAAGGATGTTCAACAGCACCCATCATCAAGGAAATGCAAATCAAAACCATAATGAGGTATCAACTCCCACCTGTCAGAATGGCTAAAATAAAAAAAGGAGGAAACAACAACTGTTGGCAAGGATGTAGAAAAAAAGGAACCCTTGTGCACTGTTGGTGGGAATGTAAATTGGTACAGACACTCTGGAAAACAGTATGGAGGTACCTCAAACAATTAAAAATAGAATTACCATATGTTCCAATAATTACACTACTGGGTATTTACCCAAACAAAATGAAAACACTAATTCAAAAAGATATGTGCACCCCTAAGTTTATTGTAGCATTATTTACAATAGCTGAGATACAGAAGCAACCCAAGTGTCATCCATGGATGACTGGATAAAGAAGTGGTATACACATACACACATACAAACACACACAATGGAATATTAATCAGCTATTAAAAAAAGGAAATCTTGCCATTTGCAACAACATGGATGGATCTAGAGGGTATAATACTAAGGGAAATAAGTCAGTCAGAGAAAGATAAATACAATATAGTTTTTGTATTTTTATTTATAAATTATTATTATTACACAAAAGTAATTTGTAAATAAGTAATTGTTATTGCTCCCTAATATTCAGTTGTAAGAATGTCCCATGATTCATTAACTTTTCCACTTTTGTTGGATACTCTGATTATTTCCTATTCATATTGATGAAAAAATCCTGTAATGAATATTCTTGTACATAGTACTCCACCATATCTCATATTATTTGAGAGTTAAATTTTTAAATTTTATTATTGTTATTTATATATATATTTATATTATTAAATATATATATTTATATTATATATATTTATATATTATAATAAATATATTATTTATTATTATTGTTATTGTTATTATTATTATTATTTTAGAGAGAGAGAGAGAGAGCACTAGCGTGCATGCATGCAAATGGTGTGGAGGGAGGGGGAGAAGGAGAGGGGGTGAGAGAGAATTTCAAGCAGGCTCCATGCCCCATGTGGGGCTTGATCTCATGACCCTGAGACCATGACCTGAGCCAAAATCAAGAGTCAGACATCTGACTGAGCCACCAATGTACTCCAGGATTCACATTTTTAAGTAAAACATTGATTTATTTTATTTACTACTCTTCCCTATACTTTACCTCATTATAATAAATGTATTCACATATCCTATAAGGTTCTCCATAGTCTGATCCCTACCTAGTTCTCTAGCTCAATCCCAGTCAATAATCTGGTCCTCACATTTTTTCAAACTCAAGTACATAGCTCTCTCTGACTCATGTGTTCCTCCAGTCACCTGTCCTCACAACCCAGTAAGTACTGCCTCTTCTCAAGAGAGCTTCTACGACCTCATTTGGTTCAAAATGTGGGTGGAATGTCAAGAGCTGTAGCATTTCTTTTCCTAAGAGAACATACAAGGTGTCCATCTTCCTAAATATTGTCTTGGAGCTAAGATTTTCTCCCCTTCAAAAATATGTTTATCTCAGTACATTCTTCTTAATTCATTGATGATATCCAGGGTTTATAAATTACATAGGCATTGTCTTACATCCATACCATTTCTCTTTTTCCCTCTTTTCCTCTCTCTCTCTGCCTCCCCCTTAGATTTCAGAAAGTTCTGGGGGCACCTGGGTGGCACAGCGGTTAAGCGTCTGCCTTCGGCTCAGGGCGTGATCCTGGCGTTATGGGATCGAGCCCCACATCAGGCTCCTCCGCTAGGAACCTGCTTCTCCCTCTCCAACTCCCCCTGCTTGTGTTCCCTCTCTCGCTGGCTGTCTCTATCTCTGCCAAATAAATAAATAAAATCTTAAAAAAAAAAAAAAGTTCTGGAGTGACAGACCTATCTCAGTATGTCTATCTGTAGCTTGTTGTATAAACGATAAAGAATATTAGTTCGGATGTGCTTATTAGCACCTTACAGCAGAAATCTTTGGCTTTCATTATTTAAATAAACTACATTGTATTATTTTATGTAATGGAAGCCTGTAGGTATGTCAATTCCATACATACAGCTTAAACAACCAGAGCTTTTTCATATTTTTTTTTTTCTCTACTAACTCTAGCAGAGACTTGGCTTTTGTCCTCATGCATGTGGCCTCTTGGTGGAAAAGTGGCTGCAGCAATTCTAAAAATCACACCCTTACATGTGAAATCCAGAGACATAAGGGACCTATTTCTTCTCTGAGTCTCTCTGAGTCTCTCTCTCTCTCTTTTTTCTTTTTTCTTTTTAAGAGCCAGGAATCATTACTCAACAGATTTCCTCAAATATATCATTGTCCAGAATTAGGTTACCTGCTTCCTCCTAAACCAATACCAGGAATGGAAAGAGATCACATAAACTAGCTAACACCAATCACACCCCTCACTGTGAAGCTGTTGAAGGCCCATACTTCACTGAAGACATACAGCTTCTGTTAGGAAAAATTTTTAAAGGAAGAGATGGAAATGGAAATGATGTAATATTATAAGAAAAGCTGATTTTTAAAAAAGTGAAAAAACTGGGGCTCCTGGCTGGCTCAGATGGAAGAGTTTGCAACTCTTGATCTCAGGGTCATGAGTCTGAGGCCCAGATTGGGCCTCATTTTAGAGATTGGTAAGAACAAACAAAAATTAAAAACCTTTTAAAAAAAGTAAAAAACCTGCATTTAGGATTTTGTAAGTGGTAAATGAATTTTATTGCGGCAATTATTCAAAATAAAATTAGATTTCCCTCTTTTTCTGTCAAATATTTTTGGTCTCTTTCGTCTCCTCTGACTTGTAAACAGTTAATATTAAAATATTCCCAAAGCACAGATATACATTCTATTTACCTTGAGGGATTAAGAGTCATGCAGAAGAGATAAACAGGTTTTCCATTAGAAGTGAGGTTATTTTCTGCATAGACAATTTTCCAAAGAAGACATACAGATGGCCAACAGACACATAAAGACATGTTCAACATCACTGATCATCAGGGAAATGCAAATCAAAACCACAATGAGATATCACCTCACACCACTCAGAATAGCTAGAATCAAAAGACAAGAAATAACAAACGTTGGCAAGGATGTAGAGAAAGGAGAACCCTGGTGTATTGTTGGTGGGAATGTAAATTAATACAGCAACTCTGGAAAACGGTATGGTGGTTCCTCAAAAAATTAAAAATAGAAATACCATATGATCAGTAATTCCACCTCTGGGTATTCACCCAAAGGAAACAGAAACATTAATTTGGAAAGATATCTGCCCCCCTCTGCTTATTGCAGCATTATTTACAACAGCCAAATTATGGAAGCAGCACAAGTGTCTATCCGTAGACGAATGGATAAAGAAGATGTGGTGTATACATATACAATGGGATATTAGTCATAAAAAAGAATGAGATTTTTGCCATTTGCAACAACTTGGATAGGCCTACAGGGTATTATGCTAAGTGAAATAAGTCAAAGATAAATACCATATGATATCACTTATATATGGAACCTAAAAAACAAAACAAATGAACAAACAAACAAAATAGACTCAGAAATACGAAGAAAAAACTGGTGTTTGCCGAGGTGGGGGGAGGATGAGTGAGGGGATGGGTGAAATAGGTGAGTGGGATTAAAAGGTACAGAATTCCAGGTATAAAATTAATAAAGTATAGAGATGGAAAGTACAGCTTAGGGAAAATATTCAATAATGTTGCAATAACATGGTATGATGACAGACATAAAGGACATCTAGAGTAGTGAGCACTGTGTAATGCACAGAATTGTCCAATCACTTTGTTGTGTCCCTGAAACTAACACAACACTGTATATCAACTATACTTCAACAATAAGAATGTTTTTAAAGTGTCAGTTATTTTCAAAGAGATATTGAAAACCAACATGATCTGAAAAGGTGTGGCCCAAATGTGGCCAGCAGAGTTGTAATTATTTTTTGTGCGTCTACTAACTAGTCATGGTATTTCAGAGTAAAGAAAGAAGATGGGGTGCATTTCTTGTGTTATTTATGTGTGGATACAATAGCAAAAAAAAAAAAAAGCATTATTAAAAGCATTGTAATCTAAATTAACCCTTGGTTCTATTTAAATGACAGTTTCAGATCATAAGGCAGAATAACAATAAAATTTTAAAAAGCCACAGACTTTCACGAAAAAGTAACAGGAAGGCCATAGAAAAGAGAGTTGTCCCCCCCCCCCCACCAGGTAACAAATATGTAAGAGGATAACACAATGACAATGCTTAGTTAGGTAAATACCATGAAGCTTAATCCTCCTTTAAAGTTTAGATTACAGACCTATTCAGCAAGGAACAGTCAACAAACTGGCAGGATAAAGCAAACTTGCATTAAAATAAATGAGTATTTAAGAAAACACAGTTACCACATAATGGGCTATCAGTGTACTGCAAATCTTTCCAAATTGCCAGGAAATAGACCATCAGCCATCCTATTTAAAGCGAAATTCCTCCTTTGCAAAGCATCAGGTGATTTAGACAACCCTATATTACTCAGAATTTTACTTCTGTTTGGACTCTCTTTCTGCCAAGTTTGTTCTAGAGAGACCTGAAGGGGCAGAGATAAAAAGCTTGGGCAAAATTTTTAGCTTTTTTCAAAATGGGACTATGAAATCTCTGGGAATCAGGGATTGTTGAATGGAGATATATGTGCCAGCTTTTTAAAACTGTTAGTAGGTATGTATTTGATGTATTTTATTTAGGTTGCCCACCCATCCAACTCCTGAAACCATCATAATAATTGAAATAATCCATATGCAGTGATTTTCACAGTGCCTGGCTGCAATACGCATTAGCTATACTTATTACTGGGTGATTGGGACTAACCCAACTCACTGGCCATGGTGACTGGGGGTGGGAGTGTGACTCAAGCTTGGTCTATCGGAACTACTCTCCCAATATACCTCAAACTAGTACGGTGTAAGGATATGAATTTCAAGTTCCTGGAACCACCCTGATCTGATCGAATGATGCTAACAAGAGGACAGAAACAGATAACTTGGAGGGCTACCCTAATGCCCTTCCAATAAAAGCTCTGTTCATCCAAAAGAAGAGTTGTATTTCTGTGTTCTCAAAAGCCATAGATACTCGCGTCTACCTCATGCATTCTGAGGAATCATACACACAGTTAACTCACCGCACACATCTTCAGGTATTGGAATTTATGAAATGTATCTTTTTTCAAGTTAAAGGGTAAGCAGATAGTCTCTGCTTCAAATCTAATATGTAACCATGAAATAGTGAAGTTAGTGATTTAGTTTCCAATTCAGAACACTGACATCTTTAGAAATTAATATTAATAGCATTTCCAATACCATGTTAAGATTGAATTTGTTTGAAGATCTTTTTTCTGCCATTAGCCACTAGAAATCAGTCCTTTGAAAACCAACTATTTAATATTTTGACCTATAACGCATATTTAGCAAGTTTATTTGATACATCATAATGTAGTTATTGTTTAGTTTGAGGCTTTTTGCATTTTAGGTGTCTTTTTCTCTTTTGCCTTCATTTAATGATTCAGGAACTTCCTAATGGATTCTTCTCAGGGATACTGCTTCTTAATATTCAACTACAAATCTGAAAGTGAGAATTTTAGCAATAGTATGTCAAATCCAGGAGGAACATGCACTTAGGGAAGCAAGTGCCACTTTTTCTACCATACTAAATATACAAACTTGAAAATGCAAATGAAATACTTTGTCCCTACACACTGAAATGAGACAACTATATCTTCATATTATTCTACACAGGAAAATAAATTCCAGGTGGATTTACAGTTGTATACAAAAATTATACTACAGGAACAACAGAAAAAAGTGTAAGTCAGATCTGTGTTTACAAATAAAGAAAACATGGTCTAATTATATACAGCAAACAGAAGAATCATTTGAATTACATCTCACGTTTTAAGTATATGAGAAAGAGAATATAATTTTACTTCCCCAAGTAGGCTGCACTGTGTGAGGCTTGAAAGGCTAGTGAGAAATAGGAGTAAAATGTGAAATTTCATTTCATTTTTTAGCCCCTACAACCACTATGAATACAACTGAATATCCATAAATTTTCTGAGAGATCATAGGTCATGAAATTACTAGCAAGCCTATGCTTTAAGTTGAAGATGATAATACGGGGAACTGGTGTTTCACTGGTATTTCCAAGTGCATATTTAAACTGTACTATCTATCAAATTGAAAAAAAAAAAGGTTACAAATTCCAGGAACTAATTTTTATTTGCAAGCATGTTAATAAATTCTATAGGTTCTGCTAAATACCACGGTATATTTTAATAAAAGATTATCGTGCTAATTTGACAATCATGGAAACGAGGCATGGAAAACTTTTTTTTTTTTTAAGAATTTATTTATTTATTCATGAGAGACAGAGAGAGAGAGAGGCAGAGGAGAGAGAAGCAGGCTCCCCGTGGAGCAGGGAGCCCGATGCGGTACTCGATCCCAGGACCCTGGGACCATGACCTGAGCCGAAGGCAGATGCTTAACAGACTGAGCCACCCAAGTGCCCTGGAAAACTTTTTTTTTTTTTAAGGAAAAAAAAGGACAAACAATGCAGTAATATAAATCTCAACTGTAGGTTGACTCAATGAGTCACTCAACACCTCAGTTCAAGCACAGTGAATCATCAG
Organism: Ursus americanus; assembly: GCF_024610735.1. Taxonomy (NCBI): domain Eukaryota; kingdom Metazoa; phylum Chordata; class Mammalia; order Carnivora; family Ursidae; genus Ursus; species Ursus americanus. The sequence continues at coordinate 29,181,346 of NC_142157.1, read as the reverse complement.
GAAGGAACATGTGCTTGGAATCTGCAACATGAAAAAATACAAGTTCTGCTCTAAATTATTATGCATTATATTATATGTATCACATATAATTATGGCACAAAAATCTCCTTATGCATCGAATAACTCATTCAGAATGTCAGTTCAGTGAATTACATGTAAATGAATCAAAAACATATGGGCAAAGTTTATCTTGAAATAGAGAACTTGACCAAATGTGTTTTGTGTTTTCACTCACTGCAAATATCTGAAAGATACAGTCGAAACTTGGCTAGTCTTAAGTCTCCTTGGTGGAGCTTCCTATCAAGTATTCCCCATCATTACCTAGCCTTCAGTACCCTAGCTTCTGTTTGTTGCTAACATTACTTAGTGGTTTAGAGGTCTGAATTGAATGCACGTAGTATTTAGCTTAATATATTCAAGATGCATCAAAATTGGGTAAAGTTAACATAGACTATATAGTATATTAAATGTACGCTTTAATATGTACATTAAGAAATTTTAGTTTGCAGAAGAAATTATAAAAACAATTTTCATTTCATTTTGAAAATTATATGTCAGGCTAAAGTAATTAAATATTTCCAAAGGTTATGAAATAAAATTAAAATCTACTCTTGTTCCTTTAGAAGTAACTATATATATATATATAATGTATCACATACAAATGGTTCACATATACGTGAATACCTGCATGTATGTGCATGAATGTATATACCATTTGTCCCACAGTAGGTCAACATTCTGTATCTTCTGCTTCAGTTTGATTTATTCACTTAACATGCCATGTAGTCCTTCTGACATAATGAAACGTATTTGGAGTTTTAGCCCATATTTTTAGTGACTGCAGAATATTCAGTAATGACCATATAGTTTCCATATTGTTCCAATAACCATATTGTTTTTAGTTTTTTCTCCTTTTCCCTCTGTATTAAATATTGATCCAGGATGCTCTTTTGCCTAAAGTGTTTTCTTTTAGAAAACCAGAATTATTGGAATTAAAAAGACAAGCCCAATACGTGGTACCCTTACAATACGGGATTTAAAAAAAAAAATCTATTTATTTATTTGAAAAGAAGACAATCTCTGGGCAGAAGGTTGGGTTTATACTAACACTTTTAGATATGTTATGTGATCCATTTCAGAAATGATAATCTGGCCTGAAAACCTTTTTCCTCAATTACAGCAGAAGCTGGCATTCTTTTGCAGTAAAGTCAGCAAATGGGAGAGATCCTGAGAGCCAATCTCTTGGGAATGTGAATTTGGGATTATGTCACCACTTAACAGAATAACCGCACTGATGGGCTGAAATGAATCCCTCTCCCAGCAGACTGAACTTTTTAGCCTCTCCCATATCAGCCATCTCCCTGTTGTTGGTATACGATTTCAGTAAAGTAAGAGCAAGGCCAGGTTCAGAGAAAGACCAGACCACAACAACAACAAAAACTTGATAATGAATAATACCAATTCCTACTCGGCTCCTTTTATCTACTACTGGTGTAAAGTAGCTTTCCCCACTTAATTCCTCAGTGAAAGGATTATACGTTTCATAAATAATGACAGAGAAATAGCCAGGACTGATTATATTTTCCTGCAATCTGGGGAAATACATGACACCAAAAGTTTGCAAAATAGTATGCTATGTGCTTTGAGAACAGAGGGACAAGAGAAATGTTGATATTCAAGCATTTACTTTAATAATTAGATAGAAACTTACCTTAATAAATGCCTACATTATAAACTAAGGGGAAAAACCTTTTCATCTCAGCTACCTCAGTGCTATTAAACAATTTGATTAAAGGAATCTCATTACAGACACCAGAGTACCAAGATTCTCCTTAGAGTTCCATTGTGTTTTAAATACAAAAATTTTCAGGATCATTAATGAAGCCTGAAAATAACTACTTGAATAGTTATATAGTGTTCACTTATGTGCATATACAACATAGACTGACATGCTGCTTTTTTAAATAATTCAAAAGTATTTAACTATACTCAAAAAAGGCAAGTAATTTTTCATGGTAGATTTCTCTGTGCTAGATTAACGGATGGGTGGATGGATGGATGGATGGACAGACAGATATTTCATATTGGTGTGAAATTTTGTGTTAGTTCATAATTTGATCATCAGTGGTTCAAAAAAATTCAGTCAAGACAAATTTTCAGGGACTCTACTATGCTCTCTCATGCAAATGGCAGACTCATGATTCTGAGTTCCTTACCATTAAGCTCTATTACTTGGCATGAACAAATCAAAATGAATCAGGTATGTTTTTCATTATAATTTAGCTTTAGTTATGTATCCCATTATCCACCAGCTGTTAAGGATTCTATTTTACATGATCTCTCTTATCTGTTCCTCCCCCCCCCCCCCCGTTTTCATTGCCATTAAGTGCACTTGATTTCCACACCTCACTTTTGGCCAATTGCAAAAGTCTCCTAGCTTACGTCCAATTCAATTCCAGGAATGCACTAATAAGTCATTTTTAGAAATATCTTCCAAAGACACAATTTTACCAACTAATTCATTCATCTGCTTTAAAAAAGCTTTAAATTGTTTATCAAATTACAATTTTCATAGTGTCAGGAATTGTCTCAATTCTGTTCTACTGCGTACTATCACCGTGCTCTTATAAAAATCCTGATTTCCAATCATGCTGATTCTACCTGGGATGTACAGCTCTCAACACGGCTCCAAGCCTTTGTTCTTGCGTGAATTAGGCTCTGAGTATTGAGCATTACTTATTCTATTCTATCTGAACATTTCTCCACATGCTCAGCAATACCAGATTTTTAAAATTATTGCCACTTGGATAAGAAAAAAGTAACCAATTTTTATTACTCACAATATCAACTTTTATACATACTCAGTCACTCCCCAGGAAGATTCTTTATTAATTTTACCCATGAATCACAGTATGACCCAGACTGTCCTATTTCACAAAGAAAAGAAGAACCAGCATCTCACTGTAACCCATCAATCTTCCAAAGTGCTTCATGTTAGACTGAGAAGTTTCTACAGTAGATCAAAGTTTTCCATTGTAACTTTTTACATCACAGAAGTATCTCCTAACTTCTTTAGGTATTCGGCTTCAGCTTCCAGTTAAAGGAAAAACTAAGTAATCTAACAATTATTGCATAGGCAGAAATTAAATACTTAACCCAAGAATATTCTAACTAATTTTTTACTGTTTATATTTTTTTGTCCTTTTCATTCTAAGTAGTAGCTTTATTGTTTTCTTATAAGTAAATCCCAGGCAAGAATTTTATAGAGTTCTTTCAAAAGTAGTCAGAACTTGACTAGTTGATATACCTAAATGTTTAATATTGATGCATTTAGATTATCATAACTTTCAAGGTTTTCTCACAAAACTGCAATTAATTTCAGGGGAAGCTGGGCCAATTCATCTCTATTCTTGTGGGGTGGAAATATAGCACATATTATGTGATTGGCCTACATAGTATCACAAATTTATGAAGATGAACTACTCCTGTTTTGCATAGAAACACGGTTTGCAAAATCATTCCAAGTTTCCTAGTTGAACGCCAAAGTTCAGAGAAGGAAAATTCCCAAATTTATAAAATAATCATATGTGTCATACTAGGCTCTCCAAACACATTTATATGCTTACTATAGTTTGCTTGAATAAATGTACATATTTGACTAATTTTTTAAAAAGTGAATTGTAAGCAAGAAATAACTCTGTTGAGTGAAATAGTAATCCACAGAACCAAGGATAAAAGTAACACGCATTAGCTTTATGATGTCCGGTTTATATAACTCACTACCCATCCCATTTTACCCTGATTTACTGTACTCATTTTCTTTATATATTGGAGCTCTCATGGTGTCTTATCTACAGTGTGTCTTGAAGCAATGCTTTCACATTTTTCTCTCAAAAAAGCTTTTTTTTGGTTACTTTATTTGGATTACCTCTACATATTAAAGAATTTAGCGAATTAGGTAATTAAAATTAATGTGACATTACAGAACAAGCCAGGTAATCACACATAAGCAAACTCTGTGCACTATTTTTTCAACTTTGCTGTGACTTTAAAATTATTTTGTTAAGCCTAGGAGTATGCAGATTTAAGTAATCTGATCAGGTTCTCACACTTCTAAGGAACACAATATTTCCGCTTTCTCTGCTTGGCACGTAACTAAACAGAATGTAAATAACTATAAAATATTTACTTCATGAAGTTTTGTTAAAAACCCTATTTCCATCTCAAAGCACTTTATCCTTTTCTTTAGCCATTATTCATCTGTAGCACAAATTCCTTGAAAATATTTTACTGGATTAAGAAAATATTTTTATCATAGATCTAGATACAAATAATTGTATTCAAAACATACTAGTCTAGTGAATCAAAGATTAAAATACAAAAATGAAATGTTCTAATAGGGTAGTATTTTTAAGTGAGGAAGTTGTTTATTTGTGTTCCAATCAGAAATACCTACGGTGGGTCTAGATTTCCATAATTTATTATCTTTGGATGGAGATGTCTTTGCTAAAAAAATTGGTAGTCCGTTTCTTGGCAACAATGATATTAAATGTGATGTCTTTTTTAATCATCTTTAAGACATTGTTTAATTTGAATTAACATATATGTACGTATGTAGGTATGTGTGTATATAAATATATCTATAAATCTATATATCAACATATGTAGAGTATGTTGACATATATGTATACATGTGGGTATGTGTATATATGTGTATATAAATAGATATGTTTATATAGACATATCAACATATATAGAGATCTCTCTATAGTATTTATTTACCTCAAAAGATCATACTTGAAGACATTGATACATTATACAAACAGGTAAAATCAGATAAATTCAGTAGGCATATATGTAATTGTAACTAGTTCAAAATGCTGACTTTATTTTCAATGGGCCCTAAATCAAATACTCACAAACTTTTCCTATAAGACTTAAAATCTATTTTTATCATTAAGATCTGACACTTAGAAGGTTAGGCCTTAGCTCGTGTATAAGTCACTTGAGGGCCAAAATGAAGATTATGATATATATGCAACCTTGTTGCTTTGCCAGTAATAAACAAATACGTGTTGCAATGATATTCTTTCAAAAACGCCACTTGCAGACATTCTTGAGATTTGAAAACTCGTAATTTATAAACTTCACCGTCATCATCTAAGAATCTGAATCTCCAAAGAAGAACAGGAAGGAACAGAGAGCCCCATGGGCATCTCCTCCAATTTGCAAAGCAGCTGAGCTTGTGAAGGAGGGTAGTTTTTGCAGAGGACCCTGATTTTCAGACAAGGGCAGAGGTCAGGGTGGGATAGGAGATGAAGGAGGTCTAGAACAGAGAAAGAAAAATAAAAACAAAGCAGAACAAAAGCTGCAAGCCAAAAAGATGGCAAACGGTCATATGTTAGCTCCTCACATTATTTAGGTTGCAAAAATAATAATTTTCATGATGCATTTGGATTTTCATGGAAACTGGCAGGGAAACATAGTTTTTTTTTTTTTTTTTTTAATTTCCAATTAGCTTTTAATCCATCTCTCTCTCTTTTTAAACTCTTCTGTGTGGAAAAACTTCCAACTTCACAACAGTAGAGAGAATAATATAATAAACCCCTATAAAACCTACTACCTGGCTTCAGTAATTATAAATATTTTGCTAATCTTGTTTCTTCTATACCGCTACTTTTTTTTTGTTTTACATGAGTATTTTATTTTATTTTATTTTTTAAATGATTTTTTATTATATTATGTTAGTCACCATACAGTACATCCCCGGTTTCCGATGTAAAGTTTGATGATTCATTAGTTGCGTATAACACCCAGTGCACCATGCAATACGTGCCCTCCTTACTACCCATCACCAGTCTATCCCATTCCCCCACCCCCCTCCCCTCTGAGGCCCTCAGTTTGTTTCTCATAGTCCATAGTCTCTCATGAGGGAAACATAGTTTTGAACTCACGTCACTGAGCTGTAGCACTGAGGAAGGGTAAGACCTATGGGATTCAGAGGACGTGCACCAGCCTGTGAAGGGAGAGTCCCAGGTGACTTAAGCAAACGTTATGTTTTCTTACATTTAAAACAAAAGCAAGCACCAAAAAAATTTATACACACACGTGCACAGCAAATACCTAGATAATTAAGATATAACCTGAGAGCTGAGTGCTAGATAATTATCTGAATTGATTTGGAAGTTGATAGAAGAAAGGATGCTACTGAAATGTGATATTCAAGAAAAAACTAAAGTTATATTAAAAGTTGCAGGGAAAAAAATAATGATTGGTGTTTTGGGAAAAGAAAATCAGTAGACTATGCTGGCGAATCTTGAAAAATATCTTTGGCTAAATGAAAAAAGAAGAGCTAAGTGGAAGAGGCATATGACTATGAAATATAATCATTTCAGGACAGAATCCCTTTCAGTAAGTCTTTGTTGAAACAAATACAGCTAATATGTTTGAAAGTGGAGAGCAAGTAAAACGATCAGTGATGTGGAACTGTATGTATTACTTTTGTCCTGGCAAAACCACTTTGGGGAAGGGGAATAAAGATACTGAGAGGATATCAAGTGTTCGAATTGTGGCCTTTTGATTGTTTATCACATCGAACATATAATATTTAAGTGGAATTCGTAGTGAATGATAAGAATGGATTAATATCTCCCTTCTTTTGATAAGGACATTTTCTTAAGAGTTTCTTCCAAAACATTCTTCTTGGGCAGACAAGATTCTGTAATTTACCCTTATGTACCCCAAGCAAGATTATGCCAAGTGCCAGAAAGAGAAGCACTGATACTTTCTATCTCAAATACTAGACACTCATGGAGACAGAGAGAATTAATTCCACATTTTTGTGAATTGTGAGATGGGCTTTTGTGTATGTGCAGGTAGGAGGAAGGTGGATTCTAGGAATCTTGGTAAAGCTAGAAACCCTTCTCTACTCCAGAAAGGCGCTCTAACTTCTTCTCTTTCTTCCTCTTCCTTTTCTTGTCTGCTCTCAGGAGAGTAAAAGCTACAGTTAGAGGTGGGTATGTTTTGAGTTGTTTTAATATCTGTGACTTTTTCTCCTAAGTGTAAGGATGTACCCAGGAGCTGGTGACAGCTGACGTATGTTTTCTACAGGCTCTGTTCTGAGGGGTGACTTGAACGCTTACCAGCAAGTAAATGTTTAAGGGAAGCAGAGAATTGTGCATTCTCAACCAGAGGCAAATAGACATATAACAGAATTATTAAAACACCACTATAATTTCTTCTTAGCACTGCAAGGGGGCTTACTGATTGTGTCCCCACAACACTGAGGGAGTACCCAAGGCTTTTCATTAGACTCCAAGAGGTACGTAACTCAAAGACAGTAAAGAACATTGCCTTCATTTAGAGACTGTAGTATTGTATTCATGTGTTTGAACATTCAACTCTTTTTTTTTTTTAAAGATTTTATTTATTTATTCAACAGAGATAGAGACAGCCAGCGAGAGAGGGAACACAAGCAGGGGGAGTGGGAGAGGAAGAAGCAGGCTCATAGTGGAAGAGCCTGATGTGGGGCTTGATCCCAGAATGCCGGGATCACGCCCTGAGCCGAAGGCAGATGCTTAACCGCTGTGCCACCCAGGCGCCCCTGAACATTCAACTCTTAAAGGGTGTTATTAAATAAATGTAAAAATACATTTTACAATTATTAAAATATTGATCATTACCAGACAAAAATCTAACTCAAATATCATAACTTCTTAAGAGAGACAGCTATGAAATGAAGTATATAAACCAAAACGATCACTAAAGTAAAGCAACCTATCTAGTCAGGAAAAGAACAAATGTTTCATCTCTTTTAAAAAAAAATTACATCAATCAGTTTCATTGGACAAGCCCTAACCTAATGATGGCAGTGACATTTCGCAGACATGCAAAATGAGACCCCAGTGCCACACCCAAAGGGGACTCTGATCATAATAAATGATTGTCAGTCTGGAACAAATAATATCCCTGTAGAGAAAGAAAATAACATAACTTTAAAGTGAACATGGCATGCAATGCCAGTGAAAAATAGCATTCTCCCTTCATTTGGCTAATAAGAATGTAATACAAGAAAAAACTTTAAATTAGAGGGAGAAACACACTATTATTCTTTGGAAAACCAAATAAATGACCATAATGTTATTTTTGTAACATTGAACAGAAACTATCCATGATTTCTTCTATGACCTTTACCGGATAATATGTCATTAAAAATAAATATCTTAGCTAGCTGGGATGCATTTGAAAGTCAATTAGAAATTATGAATGGATTATGATATTATGTTAAAACCATCTATGGCCCATTTATGACTATAGTTATTTCATAACATCTTTTCCTAAGTGATTGAAAAGACACATATGTTTAGTCTATTAAGGGAGACAGAAGGCACACTCTGGGAATACAAGAGAGTTTCAGTTACACCAATTTAGGAGATAACTCTAACCTCGGTCACCACTTCGTCTTTTCTGTGAAGCTGAATTCAGCCTTTGGTGTCTAATGGCAGCCTGACTCTGCAGAGAGCTCCTGAATCAAGAAGGAGCATCATGACTGAGCAGCTCTGGGCGCCTCTGACAGAGTATCCAGCTTTAGAATCAGGACACAATGCTTCCTCGGTTTGATAGCACAAACACCTATTTTGTGTATGTGTTATCTCACTTTTTAAAATAAATGGGGCAATTTTATTTTTTTAACATTTGGGGATACATTTTAAATGATAATAAATAATGTCAAATCTTTCTATCTGAATAAATATATAGATAAATGTCTAGAAAATAGAAAGGGATCAAATTCTTTGGTTGAACATAGTGTCTTGAGCACATTTTCGAGGTAACCAATGTTTCTTGAGTGCAAACTATGCGAGGCACCTGCCAGAAGGAAGGAAAGGAGGAAGGACATTCACTGCGTAAGTCAGTCGGGGTCCTGTGTCTGTGTGTGAGTACTGTGTGTGTAGTGTGTTCATATGTGTGTGCATGTGTGTGTGTGTGTGCGGAGGGTTGATCAATCTCTTTCTAATTCAATCTTCTTTAATGAGTTTGCATACTGAGGCCTCAGCTGCTCTCGGACACCTTGTGGCATCTTCTTGAATTCCACCACTGCTGTGTCCCACCATAGCCCAGTTGTTGCCTGATGCCCGATGCCCACAGAGCTACCAGAGATGCCCCCTCACGCTGGCTCTGTCTCCTGTCTGGTTGGATGCCTGCACCAGCACCACCGTGCTGTAAGATGGAGCATTCCGGTGTGTATACTGCACCCCAGTGGGAAGAAGACCTTTGCATTTGTAATATATATTGTTACATGGTTACCAAACCTGCAGCCCAACTTAGAAAAGTGTCAGTGAAACGAGTTCTCATCACTTTTTTCCAGGTATTTCCAGTCACTTGTGAAGCTTCAGAAAGCTGAACATAAGCAAAATCTGATTATCAGTCATCATGATTTAATCAGAATTATCAATCTCTTCTGGTTACTAAGGATTTGTTTGAGGGCTGAGCTTGTCAGCTCGATGCCTTCTTTCGTTCAAAGATAATTTGAAAGGAGAAAAGTTGAGAGTGTTGACATAATAGAGTTTGAATCTCACCTATAATAGGCTCAGAAAAGGCTAAGGTAAATTCAGGGATTTAAAAATTGTAAAGGGGGACGCCTGGGTGGCTCAGTTGGTTAAGCATCTGACTCTTGGTTTTGGCTCAGGTCATGATCTCAGGGTCGTGGAATCAGCCCAGCATTGGGCTAAGCTCTGGGCTCAGCATGGAGTCTGCTTTGGATTCTCTCTCCCTTTCGCTCAGATAAATAAATAAAACCTTGAAAAAAATAAAAATAAAAATTGTGTAGAAAATATGCTGTTACTGCTGTGGTAACACCAATGTGAGGAGAAGGTCAGGTGGGACTTGGAGAAATTAAAGGGCCTCCAGGAATCAACTAGGGCCAGAGAGATTTGGATAAATGCCTTTGTAGTTCTAACTGATGTGTTCATATGGCTTTTTCTAAAACTATTTATATATAGCTTGCAGCAGTGAAAGTTAAATTATGTCAGTGAATTCACTACTTTATTGAACACCAATGGTGAGGCTCAGAGGATCAAATCATGCATTAGGGACTCAACAGAAAAAGAATTTGTAATTTTGTTGAGTCAATGTACAATCAATCTCTTCCTCCGGATAAACTTTATTATTCACTTCTGTATGACTTCTATATTTTAGTGCATGGGAACAGATTTTCATAGCTCTGCAAAGCCACTCCCAGAAAATATGTTTGATGATAAAACAGATAAGCTCTGACTCTCGTAAAGTGTAGAAAGAGTTAACACCCTGAGAATCTAAGAGTTTATTTCCTCCTCCATCATAGATCTAAGAGATAGTCCATTTATTTCATACTTTGGAAATTCGGAAGAAGCCAAAAAGTAATTATTAATATAAGGCTTTGTAAAAGGAATATAATAGTGCTCACTCTGCCTCATTACTTCAAACATTTCTTTTCCATTTTAAGCAAATCTTGCAACTATTTTAATGTTTGTGGACTTATTTCCAAAGTGAATTTTCTAATCAGAGAAGCTTTCAAGCAATTATAACTAATTAGAAATCATATTTGTCCCAGAGTTATCTAATATCGCTGCTTGACCAGAGTGCATCACAGCAAGATATGTACTATTTTGCTCTTCTCCCAACATGATAAAGTGCATTCTGAGCTCTGGCTTCAGCCACTGCTTTCTCACAGTAGAATTTCAGAGTAGCTGGAGTTAATTAATTTATCTGGCTCCAGCTTGAGTTCATCCTTTCTAAGCTACCCTTTACCCAGTCTCAGCAATATGGTATTACCTCATTTACTGTAATGGCTTCCTGGTTATACCAGCCTCAAGGTTGTTCCACCTGTTAACCCTCTCCACTCAGAACTGGTAGGAAACAATCTCCAAATATGTATATAATTTATGAGTGGGTTTTTTCCACAAGTTCTTTCTCATAGAAACATTATCCAAGGAAATCAGCTTATATGTACAGATATGCACCCCCCACCTACACACATGCCTATGTAACAACATTTACATATGGATGCGCACACACGTATTTCTCATAGCATAAAATGTTTTAATTTCACTATGGTTTAAAGAGCAGGGGCTCCTGGGTGGTTCAGTGGGTTAAGCATGTGCCTTCAGCTCAGGTCATGATCCCAGGGTCCTGGGATCTAGACCCGCATCCCGGCTCTCTACTCAGCAGGAGTCTGCTTCTCCCTCTCCTCTCCCTCTGCCCCTCCCCTCTGCTTGTGTGCACTTTCTCTCTCAAGTAAATAAATAAATAAAATCTTTAAAAAATTTTTTTTAAAAATTAAAAAGCAGTGAAGTGTTTCACATTCTTGGTGCTTTCCTGGACCTATTATAAAATGCAGACACTTATAAATAACTCAAGATAAGTTTTTACAAAGAATTTTTTCATAACCTGTAACTGCTTTTTATACTTTCTCCAGTAGAATGCATCTTGCTCTGTAGTGTTCCTGTTCAAACAATGGGCCTTTCTGAACCATCTATTGAAATCTATCTCTCAGCTCTACAGTATTCCATGTAGAGTCCTTTGAAAACACATGTACTCTCTCTCACCCTCTTCTATTTCTCAACACCTCTCTTTCTCTCTCTCCCTTTCCCCATATAAATACCAAGGCCTTTGATCTAAAGATTTACATAGACCTTAGCATTATTGAGTGTCTGACCTGGTAAGTCCATTGGTGAAAATTGAAGATATAAATTGAAAATTTATCAGGTCAAATTTGAGTTTTAGACTAAAGGCAAACCCTAGTGGCAATGCAAAAATGGGATGAAAAAAGCAAAGGCTGGATCCTATCTGTCCACTTAGATGGCTATCAAAATAAACCAAGATTAAAACAAAGAGGACCAGACACAAGAATTGTAACAGTAAAAAGTTCTCCAGGAAATCAAACAACTATTATTTCAGGAATTTGTCTCAACTCATAGTACACGAATCTATGAATTATTAAGATTAAGCATAAGTAATGGCAAAATAATAAATTTCAGCATACTGCTGTGAAGACTTGTTGGGAAACCAGTCAAGAAACACTGATTATGTCCCTGAAGGGCTATGTGACATTGTACTAGTCACTTCATCTTTCCTATTTCAATTACAACATTTTTTAAAAATTTGAGAATTAGCTAAGATTTTCTCAAGAGCCTAGCTGTTCTAAGATTCTAGGATAGTAAAATATGTTTGTGTTATCAGGGAGGGAGAAAGGGAGGGAGGAAGCACTCCTTTATTATGCCCAGAACTGTTGCTGGAAATTGAGAACACAGTGATACAGCGTATGACCACTGGTCTTGGGGGTGTTCCATGTTCAGAGTATGTGGTGGTCAGCCTCCCAGATGGCTCCCAACAAACCCTACCTCTTGGAATTCACATATTTGGGCAGCCATCTCCCACACTTTGTCAGTGATGCTCTCTGTGACCAATTATATGGTAGATGTGACCAAGTGTCTTTTCTGAGATAAGGTTATAAAGGACACTGTGGCTTACATCTTGGAGGTTTTCTGGTTTCTCTGTCTCACGGATCACTCTCACTGTGGTAACCCAGCTGTTGTGTCAAGGGCCCTGTGGAGAGGCCTATTTGGCCAGTGACTCAGGTCTTCCAAGAACTAAGTGAGTGAGCCTTGAACCAGAGCTCTCAATTCCAGTTAAGCCTTAGGAGACCGAAGCTTCGGCCAACAGCGTGGTTACAACCCCATGAGAGACCTGAGCCATAACCACATGGCAAAGTCATTCCCAGATCCTTGACCCTCAAAACCGGGAGATAATAAATACTGATTCAAAATATGCTATTATGTTTAATAATTCTTTTGATCTAGTTCATTGGTTTCTTTTTGAAGTTTAAGGCGTATGGCATGATGGTTTGATCTACATATATTGTGAAATGATATGAAATGATTACCACAATAGGTACAGCTAATATTCATCTTCTCATATAGATACAATGAAAAGAAAGAAGAAAAAGAGAAAAAAATTCTTTTAATGAGAACTGTTAGGATTTACTCTCTTAACTTTCCTATAAATTCCATATCAGTGCGGCAACAGTCATCATGTTGTGCATTCCATCCCCAGGATTTATTTATCTTTTAACTGGAAGTTTGTACCTTTTGATCACTTTCTTCCAGTCCTCCCCCCCCGCCACACACACACTCTGTCCTCCAGCTCTGTAAATCATAAGTCTGATCTCTTTCTATGAGTTTGCTTGTTTGCTTTAGATTTCACATGTAAGTGACATGATACAGTATTTGTCTTTTTCTGTTTGACTTACTTCACTTAGCATAATGCCTTCAAAGTCCATTCATGTTTTCACAAATGGTAAAATTTATTTACTTTTTGTGGCTGAATAATATTCCATTGTATATATACCGCAACTTCTTTCTCCATTCATCCAATGATGGGCAGGCACTTAGGTTATTTCCATGTCTTGACTACTATAAATAATGCTACTATGAACATGGGGGTGCAGATATCTTTTGGAGTTAGTTTTCATTTCCTTTAGATATGTTCTCAGAAGTAGAATCACAGAATTATAAGGTATCTTCTGCACAACAGAAGAAACCATCAACAAAGTGAAAAGACAACCTATTGAACGGGAAAAAATATTTGCCCACTATATATTTGAAAAGAGATTAATATCCAAAATATACAAAGTACTCATACGACTCAACACCAAACAAAACAAAGCAAATAACCCCATTAAAAAAAGGGCAAAGGATCTGAACAGACATTTCTCCAAAGAAGGTCTATGAAAGGCCAACGGTACATGAAAAGATGCTCAATATCACGAATCATCAGGAAAATGCAAATTAAAACCACAATGAAATATCCCTCACACCTGTTAGAATGGCCATCATCAAAAAGACAAGACATGACAAATGCAGGTGAACATGTGGAGAAAAAGGAACCCTCATGCACTGTTGGTGGAAATGTAAATTAGTGCAGCTGCTATGGAAAACAGTATGGAGGCTGCTCAAAAAATTAAAGATATAACTACCAAATTATCTAGCAGTTTTCACTTCTGGGAATAAATACTCATTTTTTTTTAAGTCCCAACAGATAATTAATACAAAATAGAAGACTGGCGTATAAGCAAAAACATATGCAATATGATGCATGAATGTATTTAAAAGATTAAAAAAAACTCTCACTGTCCACATATATATACATGTATGCGTACACAAACTATACATGTATATACATTTATACATATATAAAGAAATATAAATATACATGTATTTCCATATATACACATATGCTTAGAAATTTGACATTATTTACTGTTTTGCTTAAATATGACAAATGACTAGTATATGGCAGATGCTTAGTAGGGACAAATAACTGTGTTTCTAATGATGTTAATAAAGTCAATTACAGTAGATGAAAGTTATATATATATTTTTTAAAGATTTTTTATTTATTTATTTGACAGAGATAGAGACAGCCAGCGAGAGAGGGAACACAAGCAGGGGGAGTGGGAGAGGAAGAGCAGGCTCCCAGCGGAGGAGCCTGATGTGGGGCTCGATCCCAGAACGCCGGGATCACACCCTGAGCCGAAGGCAGGCGCTTAACCGCTGTGCCACCCAGGCACCCCTGAAAGTTATATTTCTAAATAGACTCAAATGATTAGAGAGATAGCTCCTTACATTGTCATCACTCCCTTTTATCCATTTCTCATCAAACATATAGAACACCTGTGATACATTTTTCTTTTAACCTTTCAAGGATTTAAATCCTGAACCACTGCTCCAGCTCTGTAGTTATATGCAACCAATCCACAATTAACAGACTTCGTAATGGTAATCAGTGGATTGATGCCCATAGTTTCAGAATACTCGAAATTCACACAGGGTTTATAGTCTTTCTGATATGTCATTCTAAGAAAGTATTTATGATATCTGTCCATTATTTCTTCTAATGGGACATTAACTTCCTGTAAATATTGTCTGATATCCTTCTCTTTATATATAGTATCACGTGGATCCAGGTGTTTAAACGGCACCTGTTTATGATACATATTTTTAAAGAAGGCAAGAAGCATGGCTGAAGTATAAAGTGAGAGAGATTTTAAAGCCTATTTAATCCTGTTGCTACTACTTCATACTTTTTAGTAATATGCAACAGATGGCTACTTTTTACTTAAGTAAATAATTCCTCATGTTTTCTAATAGGCGGTTGTATAATACTAGTAAGAGTAACTAGACATTAGTTTAGTAAAGGTCTTAAAAAGGCTAAGCCTAAGTCAGCTCACTATAAAACTGATGGTAACTGTGTCACTTGAAGGGGAAAAGCTAGGGGGTGCAAAAATACTTAACATAGAGCCTAATACTTGATGGGTGCTCAAGGGTTATATTTTTAAAAGCTGAAGTTATAAATCTACAGGTAATTGAATAACATCAGATAACAAATTTCTCAAATCCTATTTCTGCATTTTATATTTTAGAAGACATACTTCTTAGTTTTGCTTGGTTTTGATAGGTTTTCACTGTTTTATTTGGTGGTGGTATTGTTGGTTTCACTTCATGTATTCTAATAGATACTCAAAAAATGCATAAATATAGATATAGGTAGATATAGTTTCTCTTATTCTCTGTCTCTAGCTAGGTAGGCATATTATCACTAACACAAATCGTGTTATTTAGATAAAACATAAATCTTAGTCATAACAAGTATGTCAATCCCAGGTCATAAAGAATGGCATCTTATGTTAGGTCTTTGAATTCCTTGTCACAAGTTGTACCCAGAACAACATGGCGAAAAGCTCACAGAAGAATGTGAGTAGGGAAAGCATACTTTTCACGAATGAATTTCAATACCATGATTTTAGCATAATGTCTTCAATTTAATGCCGTATGCTTTGTTTCTTGTAACTAGTTCAAAAAACTTCATTCCTAGAAACTAGGGAGATGATGAGTAAAGAAAAAGGTAATTCCAACAAAACAGAAGGTTGAGAAGTAGCATATAACAGAAGGCAGTGACAGGTAGCAAGAATTACAATATAGCAGGAATTCAAGCTAAATTAGTAAAAAGCTGGGATGGGAAGAAGGCAATATAGAAAGTATGAACAATGAAGTTTGGTAAGGAAATCAGCTTCCAAAATTGTTATCTCAAACTTAAACATCCCAAGTGACCTTTTACCAAAGTTCAATTTTTTTAAAAAAATTGCTTTGGCTAGAAGCATATGTTTAAAAATTCATTTTGAAAGAAAATATTTTCAAAAGTTATTATCTTTTAATCATAAATCATTTGTCATAAAATATAAATGCAGTCTTTCATTTTTGTCATAACAAATTAAAAGCTTAAAGACAAACCTGCTATCTTTCTAAAAGTCCCACCCTGTAAATGAATCTTTAGATTTAACTTTATTTCAGATGGGGGAAACCAAGGAAAGCAGCAGACACACGTACACCTTCCAGTCACTCCCTGTGTGTGGCTTTACCTTTGAAAACTTTAGTGACACCTGCATTATTGGGCACCTTAAGTCATAGATGGCCAGAGTGAAAATAACATGTTCTCAGTAAATGCTGCACGTAACAGACATCTTAGAGATGCTTAAAACTATGAATGACTTAAGTTATAACTAATTATTCTAATAGCAATTGAAATCACTTAGTAATTAAAGAACAGTGGTGTTCTTCTACTTTCACTGGTGCTTAATTCCATATTTTTAACTATTGTGGGCTAATTAAATGTGACTAGTGATCATATTCAAATGTTTATGGGAAATTATGTAAGGATATCAGGGCATTAAAATGTTGAAGCATTTCAAAGCTGCCTGTTTCTTTAACTACAGTTCTTCGTCCAAAACACCTACTGTACCTGAAACACATTATAATTAGGTAGCCAAATGTTGTTTTGGGGATAAAATTAAACTTTAAAAAATTCCTGAAAACTCATTGTTCTTTAAAAATTTTTGAGTCAAAATACCTTTCTATGAAAATTAATTCCACATGCCTTTAATCTGTTTATGCAAACGATCAGACTGATCTGTGAAAGGGGGTATTTGATATTTCCAAAAGTTGTTCTTTGAACAAAGAAGCTATACTGTGTGTGCGTGTGTGTGTGTTTGTGTGTGTGTGTATGGAGTCTAAAAAGTAACACATGTTCAAATCTTAGAATATACAGAAAGCTCTAATTGAAATAATAAAAGTCAATTTTATTAACTAAAGATATTAACTGTTAACACTTTGGCACATTTTTCTAGTAATTATATAATATGTTCTCTCTATAGAGTATATTTTCTCTCTCTCTCTCTACATATATATATATATATATATATATATATATATATATATATATACACAATGTTTTGTATCCCTAAATACTGTATAAACTATATATTATGTAAATAAAATGTATTATTTACTTACATACATAAAGTTATATTTTATGTTTACAAGTTCTCTGTTTTTTTCTCTTTTCATTATAACATAAGAAAATATCAGGATTGGGGACAGTCTTAGAGCTAGCTGTCTTTAAGCAAATAGGCTATATTTTAAACACACTACAAATGCTGAGTAATAATTTTAAACATTAAAGAGCTATCCTATAATT
The DNA here is from genome assembly GCF_024610735.1 of Ursus americanus. Taxonomy (NCBI): domain Eukaryota; kingdom Metazoa; phylum Chordata; class Mammalia; order Carnivora; family Ursidae; genus Ursus; species Ursus americanus. Next base: position 29,163,778 of record NC_142157.1, on the reverse strand, counting down.
TTTTTTCATGTATTTCAAAGTTATTCATAGTTTAAAATAAAAAGCTATGATAGGAACATAACTTACTCATATGGATAGTACAGAACATTTTATTAACCATTAGAACTGTTTAAAAGCAATGAGACTTGCAATACATTTGGCTTGTGACTCCAGCATGTAAATCACATCAGATCATGCTCCCAGCCGAGTGGAGTACTATTTACTGATGGTTCCTCAGAGCAGGTAGCCTGGTCTGTTGGACTACCACAGGTAAGAAGAACCACAAAGAACTGGTTGACCATGCCTTGAACTTGATGTAGTAAGAAGATTTCCTTACCAACTTGAAATAATGAGCTATTATCCATTTACCAGCATGACTTTACTATGAAACTAAAGATTTCAGATCCAAAATAATGTTTCTGTTTACAATTATTTTTCAGAACACAGGATTAACTAATTAATAACAGCAGTAAAAAAAATAGTTTTTAAAATACGGTATTTGTATAAATTATCAAAGATTACTTAAGGAAAAAAAATGTTTCCTAAATTCTTTTTCTATGAGAGTAAGCTTAAGTAGGTGAATTGTGGTTTGTTTTTTAAGTTCACTCTGTTAAATAGAACAGTTATATCCAAACTAACATGATATCACATATTACAGAAGTATAGTATTTTCTAGAAAAAAATAATAAGGATCAAATGAACAGAAAACAGAAATGATAATTGACTGCATACAGATTTATTTATTTGCCTTTAAGGAAAAGACTATTTTAAAAAATTAGCATTATGTTTTCATTTCATACTGCTACAGCTTCGACCAACGTGATTTCATATTAAAACATCAATGAAATAAGTAGAAAGCAGTGTCTCGTGACTCCAAATTTTGGAGGTCTGTCCTCAGGTTTTATCATAACACTGCTTCTATGGCATACATTAAATAACCCCCATCTGTCTTTTACACCCACCCTACACACTTGTACATATATACACAATTCTTTAGCACAAAAGAGCTTCAGTATACCATAAAGATCAATGAGCTAAGAGTGAGTAGATAGCCCACATCTACAGTGACCTTGGTGAAACTCCAGAGGATTAAACATAAAGGGAAAGAGATCATTAAAAGCTTTCAAAGGAATGAATTTTTGCATACAAAGGAATGATCAGACTGACATCAGAATTCTCATCAATGGCACTAGATGTAGCCCTAGATATAGGGAATATATCAATAGGGGAAGTGTCGTCAAAGATCTCACGAAATTTTGTGAACTTGTGCTTATGTTTTATAAAGTCGTGTCTCCATAGCATAGGATTCTGTCACTTCTGTGGTCCCAAGTACACATCCTGATTTTGTAATACATAGTATGTCAAGACCTGTTATGAGTTTTCAACTTTTAGAGGCAATTTCCACAAAGCACAGAAGGATTAATTGGGGTGGTGGCAGGGATGTCCATGCTATAAAGACTGATAATGTGAAAGTCATGGTGAATCAAACAAAAGTTGGGGGATGGAATGAAGGAAAAATGATAGGGAAAAAAAGGATAATACGCTTTCACTTTCACATTGTGGAAAGTTACAATATATTAAGTTTATTATATGTGCAATTATAATTCTATCCAAAAGGATTTTTTTTAAAAGATTTTATTTATTTATTTGACAGAGACAGACAGCCAGCGAGAGAGAACACAAGCAGGGGGAGTGGGAGAGGAAGAAGCAGGCTCCCAGCAGAGGAGCCCGATGCGGGGCTCGATCCCGGAACGTCGGGATCACGCCCTCAGCTGAAGGCAGACGCTCAACGACTGCGCCACCCAGGAGCCCCAAAAGGATTTTTTTTTTAATTTTAAAATATGAATGACAGAAATTAGAACCTGGAAAAACACATAATGGGCAAAAATGTTGTATTCTTCATCTTCTAAAATGAGAAAACAATAAACACTTTTAAAAAGGTTTATTATGCAAGAAAGAGAAGTATATTGTAATAGAGTCATGAAAGTCACTAGAAAAATAACTAAAGCAGAAGACAGAGGAGGTAAAACTGGTTATTTCAGGGAAGTGGGACTGAAGGGAAGAGTAACAGGGTCTTCAGTTACAATTCAAAATAGATCGACCTAAGAATAAACAGTGATCATCTCTAGGGTGAACTTGAAAAGCCAAGTATCATGAGGAAGGGGCATTCACTTTCTACTTTGTACTATTGTAATTCTGTTTTTTTTTAAGCAATGAATAAAAATAAAATCCTCTGTAATTACTTTGTAATTAAAAGTGAAATCATTATTGAAAAAGTGTCAGGAGTTTATAGTCTTGACTTTGCCATTTTAAATCCTTCGATAATGGACGAATCATTTAATCTCTTAAGCTTCAATTATTTTTATTAAAAAATAAGGACATTAACACCTACCCTCACATCCTATGTCATTATGAATACATGGAGAGTGTTTTATAAACAAAAGGATAACACATGTAATGAAAGGAATGGAATGCCTAGTCTTTTGGTGAAGAATTATGATGATGATATTCATTAATTTTGCTTCTCATTTCCTAAGCTATTTCTTAGTGCTAATTTGTAAATTTAAAGATTGTTATGAGCATGTCGAGGACATTGGGTATGATATAGTCTAAGAATAAAGGGTGAAAGTTCAAATTCACAGCTGTTTTGTGTAATTATTAAAAGGAATATACATTTACCATCACATCAAACTCTCCATTCTCTACATATCTCAACCATTTTGCTCAGGCTCAAAGTTCTTGTTGAGGAACCCAGATTGGAATTCGTAATAGAGTAAAACCTAACCTGGCTTAAATATCAATTTTACCTAATTTCCAACTTTTATATAACATTCACAAAATAGAATTACCAATAATTTATCAGAACATCTGGAATGGAGTTTCAGGCTGGCCATTAGCAAGCTTTATGATCTTTGGGGAAAAAGTTTAAACTACTTTGAACTTGGAATTCCCAGCTTTATAATGCTGGGAGGGCGGTGAGGAGGGGCTGATGTCATCTACTTCACAGCATTATATAAATATAAATTTATACACAAAATAAAATACGAACTTCAGAATCTAAATGACTTTAAATAGTCAAGATCTTCCTATTAAAATGGTAGGGACCTATATTTCAAATCATATAAGGAATTATGTAGTAGCAGTCACTTGAGCTAATCACTTTATTGCTATACCCACTACTTGAGTTGGTCTTAATGGTCTTTAAGGTCTTAAGAAATACACAGTCTGGACTATAAGCAGGAGAGGGCATACTGTGTCTATTTCAGTTCAGTCAATGTCTGTATTACAGGGACTCCCTCTATGAGGCAGTCCTCTGGTAGTTTGTGAGAATATTTTAGCAAGAGCTCCTCTTACATGTAAAGAAGGAATTATAATGAGAATAAATTACATTTGCTAGGGTGTGAAACTGGGATTCCAGAGCTTTGAATGTACGTCCACATCTAAGTGAATCTGGGCTTCTGGGCAGCTCACATAACTTCCCTGTGGCTCATGTTACTCATTTGTTAATTTAGGGCTGACTTAATCCAAAATTCCAGGGCACTGGGTGGCTCAGTCAGTTAAGCATCTGACTCGATCTCAGCTCAGGTCTTGATCTCAAGGTCGTGAGTTCAAGCCCTGTGTTGGGCTCCATGCTGGGTGTGGAGCCTACTTAAAAGAAAAAAAGAAAAAAAAAAAGTCCACAGTTTCTTGTACCTCAAGGAAAATCTCCTTTGCTACAATACTCTTCCATTTCTTAGCTTCACACTTAAAGGATCATGTCCTAGGTCACATCACATAGTTTCAATTCATGCCAAGGAAGAAGAAACAAACTAAATTAAAACAGCTGTGCTCCACTTAATGGATCTGCATTAATATTTTCAGATTCAAGGTCTTAACTCTGTTGAAAACTAAAAGAAAAATTTTCAGAGCCAGCTAAATCAAATGGTGTCAATATAGCATTAATACAACTCCATAAACCAAGTAGTACCTTACTTTTCTTAGAGTCAAATGTATTGCTCTATCTGAGTACAGCCCTTGTTTTCTCTTTTTAAGTAGTGACATCAGCCAAGTGTTATTTAAGAGATATCCTTGGGTACATAAAGAAGAAATTCCTGGAGTTTCTACTGATCAACCGAATGGATGATGAACCTGGCCATCGGTCATTGTCTACACAAGATGAATCTGTTTGATATCTAGCAGATAGTGACAGGTGATCTGCTTTCTGACATAACATAAGGAAACCATCTTTGGTCTCACTTGGGCATCAGATTTTTAGAAACAGAAGGGTACAGAGGAAAGACGTTAGAAGACTTGAGAAGGAATTGGGCTATTTCATACACATTTCTCTTTTGCTTAGAGCCATTTGTGCATTTATGCTTCTCTTGATATTTTTACTCAGAAGAAAAAAGTTTTAATGAACTTTACTCCGCTGAGGGTTTTATAATAATAATAATAATAATAATAATAATAATAGTAATAATAATAATAATAATATTTGTGGATGTTGAAAATGTGCCTTATGTACATTAAAACTTAAATACTTATCTAGGAGACTTTTTCTCCCACTAAAAGTGGTACTTAATGTCAAAGGGATTTATTCAGCCTTAGCTATTAATTATCAGTAATGTTGAAATATTTCTACCAATGGTAAAACTGAGTAGTTGAAATTCCTGAATCTGATGTAAAAATGCATATATAATTATATCTTATTATGAAACTGTTGTATTCATATCTGACACAGGCACACACACAGGCTGTAAAAGTTTTCCATAGCAAATGTGCAAGGATGTTGTTATAGTTAAGAATCCCTATAAAAACTGGGCTGCTACATGCCAAAAAAATAAAACTATGTATTGTAGGGACTTACAGCAGATTTCAGTTCCCATCTCTATAAACAGAGGGAAGGCTGTGTATTGCTATATGCTCACACAAACAAAGGATTCTGATTATGTAAACCCACAAAAACTCATGGGATTGGGCAATCTGATTGGAGATTTCTACAATAAAGTGTGACAGCAAACAAAAATGTGGAAAGGGAACTGGAGGACTGCTTTCATTAATTATGAAGTCAGCTCCACATTGGAATTTGATGGCACGTTCTCAACCACAGGCCATGTTACACAGAAATGCACCATCTTCAAATCACTATACATGTTCCTCTCCTTATATTCTGCTTTTACTTTTCATGTCTACCAAAGAGGAATAAATATTAAACTGATTCATCCTTTGTTAAGCAATTAAATGATCCTGATAGAAAGTAGAATCTAGAAGTCAGAGAATCTGGAATCTCGGTTAAATAAAGAGGTACCAAACTAGAAAGGAAGATCGTCAGAAGGTGAAGTCCTTCAATGTTCACTTCTGCCTGGAGTTCGTTTTGACTGAGAAGATATAAACTAGAAGGTTGCAGAGGTAAGCAGGAAAACCAAGAACTGTGAGTTCTCTCATCACTTTGAGTTATGAATTGAACTGTGTCCTCCCAAATTCTCATGTTAAAGCCCTAACCTCCAAAATGACTGTATTTTGCAAGAGAACCTTTAAAGAAGTAATAAAGGTTAAATGAGGTTGTAAAAATGGAGTCTTAATCCAATAGCACTGGTGTTCTTATAGGAAGAGGAAGAGACACAAGAGTTCACTCTCTTTCTGTATACACCCACAGAGAAAATGCCATGTGAGTGGCTGTCTGCTCACCAAGGAGTGAGGCCTCACTAGAAACTAATCCAGCCAGCACCTTGATCTTGGACTTCCAGCCTCCAGACTAGTGAGGGGAAAAAAATTCTCTTGTTTAAGCAACCAACTTAATGGTATTGGTGGTATTTCATTTGGCAGGTTAATATACCTTGTATAAAGACACATATATTTCAAGTCTCTTTATAAACCTGATTCTTTTTTAATTGAGTAACTACTATGAGCTGGTCAATTTTACTTCATCATCTCGTTTAATCATCAGAAAACCCACATGACATGAGAAACTGTTCTCATCTAATCTATGCAAAAGCTGACATGCCAGAGGCTAATGACATCTCCAAAGTCACACACATAGTAAAGGATGGGGTGATTTCACCAAGCATGAATCTGATACCAAAAGCTATACTATTTGGTATTGATCCACAATGCCAAAGTACCAATTTAGGAATCAGAAAGCCCAGATTCTAATTTTTTTCAGTTCTGGTTCCAGCAGTTTGTGGGGCGCTGGGTAAGCCCAAGGGCAGAAGCAATGGTTCTGAAGAGTTTCAGCCAAAGAATCTCTGGAAAGAACGGCTGGCATGGTTGAAGGTAGTAAGAACCTCCTTCCTCTAATGAAAGCAGGCATAGGATCAAGCAAAAGTCTGCGTCTTCCCTTCTATGCAGCTACGAGAATGCTGGTAGCTAAGGTTATATACACAAAGTTGTATAATACTATATATATATATATATATAGTGTGTGTGTGTGTGTGTGTGTATATATATATATATATATATATATATATATATATATATATATAATCTGACTACGTAAAAGAAAAAATCTTAGAAAACAGTATTTTGGAAGCACTCCCCAAGAAAACAACATATCTGTATTTAACAAACTCCAAATCCTGCACAGAACTTCCAATGAGCAGAAAACCTTTGGCATGAAAAGCAGAAGCCAGAATAAATAGAACTACGGAATTCAGAGAAAGCATAGAAAAAAAAAAGTGGGGGGGGGCGGACAGAAGAAAACTTATAAGGAACTATAGCATTCTCAGAGAGATAAAAGAACATGTATCCATGAGAAAAACAGAGTCTTATAAAATGAAAAAGAAGGAATATTCAAAGAACAGGAAAGCATGCATGGAGATTAACAATATGGAAGCAGAAAAGGAACGATAAATGTAAGGATTTGAAAGTGAAATTTAAGACTTCTGTAAGAGAGAAGAATAAACAACAACAACAAAAACACGGAAAACAAGAAAGAGAAGACAGTACAAAATCAATTCGTAATGCAAAATATCTAACTTATAAGTCAGATGCCCTAACAGAATAACAAAATAAAAAAAAACTAATAGAAGTTCTAGGTAGAGGAAGCAAAGTGGAAGTGAGAATAACATTAATTCTACACGTTTATCTTTTATTAGTATGATATATTACACGTATATGTTGTCTATATATAAACTATACTATACCTATTTATATAAGCTTTATATTACACATATTTTTATATATTACGTACATATATTATCTACTATACATCTACACATACACATATGTATTATGTATATAATACATCCATAATAACATTTCTCAGAACTAAAAGACACAAATTTTTAGCATGGCAACATTGAGTGTTCCCCAACACCAAGTGGGGGAAGAAGGGACTCACACCAAAACATACCTTTTAAAATTTCAAAACACCAGGCAGAAGGATATTTTAAAAGCTCCAAAAGTTAAAAACAAACAAACAAAACAAACAAAAACAAAAACAGCCACCCCACACAGAGCAAAAAAGTGGATATCCACACAGCTTCACCATGATCAACAGCAATCCTCAAAGCCAGAAACCAGAAAAAGATGTGTCTTCAAGCCGTGTCTGGGTGGCTCAGTCGGTTAAATGGTTGCCTTCTGCTCAGGTCATGATCTCAGGGTCCTGGGATCAAGCCCCGTATGGGGCTCCCTGCTCAGTGGGGGTCTGCTCCTCCCTCTCCCTTTGCCCCTGGGCTTGTGCTCTCTCTCACTCTCTCTCTATCTCAAATAAATAAATAAAATATTTAAAAAAAAGGATGTGTCTTCACAATTATAGTTGTTACTTCTAACTTAGAATTCACGATACAATCACATGATCTGTTTAGTGTAAAAGCAGATCAAGTCTTTTTGAGGTGAAAAACACCACAGCAAATTTACCACCAATATATCATTTCCCACGGGGGCAAGTGACTGGTATGACCCACTGAAACACATGTTTCAACACTGGCCCCAAGTGGAAATGTTCTTAGCAATGAGGTGAAAGCTGTCCCTGTGTGTCAGCTGTGTGACATGTGGACAAGGGCTGGCGGTAATGACGCAGCAGGAAGGTGGCATCCAGGCACAGAAATGTGATGGAGACATGAGCTTTGTGCCTGTCTACATTGAGAGGGTTGATGCTGTCTTCCAAGAAAATTTGGGGATGAATTCATGACTGAATGATTAATGACTAACGGACGATTTAAAACTGAACAAGTGAAAAAATGAGGATATTAATCACACACACATACACGAACACAAAAGAAGAAAGGAAATATTAATCTTAACATTTTGGTAACTCAGTTTTGAATAATATTTACATAGTTATGATCATGTATAAACAGAATATTCATCTAACCAAAAATCGCTATTTTGGAAGAATGGAGGAGTGGAGGGTTATTAGTATGACAGAAGGCACAGGAAGGAAGTATAAAAAAAATCTAAATACTAGGTTTTTAGGAAGACATCAGTAGACACCAAAAACTGAAAAACTGAGCAATTGTTGGAACAGTGTGCCTTTTTGAAATATGGAACTAACTACTGACAGAAACAAAGCAAAGGAAATCACCGAAGTAGTTTCCCTCGGGGAGCAGAAATCAAGGACGAACTAGAATGAGGAAAGAAATGTGTGTTTCATATTTCAAGCTCCTGATTTATGAAACAACATGCTGGTTTCATTTTAACAAACATTTTGTTAAAGTCAACACATTTGAAACAGAAGAAAGGCAGCATTTCCCAGAGTAGCTGCTGCGACTCCTTCAGAGATAACACAAGACCAACTCTTCATATTAAATTTGGACTCAGATACATCAGGAAGACAACGAAGGGGAAGTTGGTCAACTGTGGGCCTGCTGACCAAATCCGGCCTCCCGCCTGTTGTATGACCCGTGAGATAAGGATAGTTTACATGGTTTTAAATGGTTGGAAAAAATCAAAAAACGGTATTTCACGAGATTGAAAATGACATAAAATTCGTTTTCAGTGTCCATGAATAGTTTTATTGGACCACAGTCACACATCTATTTCTGCGGGGCAGAGTTGACCAGCTGTGACTGTGTGGCCTGCAAAGCCACACAGAAATAAATGTGTGACTTATTATTTGGCCCTCTAGAGAAAAAGTTTGCCAACTCAAGTGTATGGAGTTAACAGATCCTCCACCCCCAAAATTCGCGTCTACTAGATCCTTGCGAACATGACCTTATTTGGTTCCAGGAAGTTTACAGATGTAATCACATTAAGATGGGGTCATCTCAGAGAAGGGTAAGCCCTAAATCCAACAGGATTGGTGTCCTTATAAGGAGAGGAACATTTGGACACAGAGACATAGACATACAGGGGAGAATGTCATGTGGAGACAGAGGCAGAGAGTGGAGTAATATGCCTATAAGCCAAGGATTTCCAGCACCCACCAAAATTTGGGAGAGAAGCATGGAACAGAGATCCCAGAAGCAGAAGGAACCCACCCTGCCAGCACCTTGATTCCTAATCTCTGGCTTCCAGAACTGAGAGAGAATAAATATGAATTGTTTTAAGGCACCCAGGTCTAGTAGCTCTTTACAGTAGCCCTTGGAAATGAATACATGCTGGAATAAAGGCTTGTGGCCATCAGTACATATGATATGACCACAACTGAGCTGATATGACAGCCTGCCCACTATCATTAAATTAGCCATTATAAAGAATTACAATGAATTCTATACTGAGTTATACTATGTACACAATAGCCTCCAACTCCTTGTGATTCGGTAAACACAGAGTATGTCATAAGCATGGGAGACCATGACAACACCGGAGGTTGGGTGAAATATGGTGGGGACAGACTTAATAGTTAAAATAACACCATGGAATTACAAGATGCAGCTTTGCAATACAGTAATAAGTAAAAATGAAGTCAAGAGGCCGGGATGTGTGAGATATTAAAAAGCAACGTAGAGCCTGACCTGGGCAACCATGGTTATTGAGCTTAGGATAGAAGGGGACCCTCAAGCGAGCCACGCTTCTGATGCTGCCTTGGCAAGGGAGGTGGTCCAGCTGACCTGATCTGTCCTCTTCGGCTCCAATTTCTCATTTCTGGGTTCCCACCATCTGGCATAGACAGAGCTATTTTTCCTGCAACTCTCCACAGAACAAGAGGGGGGAGGGTCTGCTGCATGAATTATATGGCCTTCTATTAAACGGAAACACTGTGGCCTATGTGCTTAATTTCTGGACACAGGCAATAAATAAGACCGACGGACTGATTTCTGCATATTGATAGAATCTATGTGCCAAGGACAAGACTTTGGTACTCATACTCTTCTGAATTTGAAGATGATTATGTATATTTATGAACAAGTTTTAAAGTTAAAAAAAAAAAAACTAAAACCAATACTCCTAGGAATTCTCGTTTTAAAATTTTTAAAAAAGAGCAGCTGAGGTAGAATAATTTTATTTGGATAATTTTTCTTTTGTGATGACAAGCTATCTGCATAACCATAGAGCATAAGAGTACAGAACTTTAGAGGTGAAAGATTCTTTCTAAGGTTTCAAAAAAGTTTTGTTTTCCCTATAAAAGCTCTCCATTTTATTCATCTTACTCTCTGTCTACTTTTACCTAAGGATAACAGAAATTGCCTTGTAAAATTTTGTTAAATATTGTCATCTCATGAGGGTTAGACACTATTTTAAAAATCAAAATCTTCTGATTTTTATAGTTAAAAACAGTGCACATTTTGCTTATGAAGTAAAATGTGTGCTATGAAATGAATACTTCTCAATGTTCCAAATATCCTGACAAGAACCCACCAACAGAACCCACCAAATAGTCTCTAAGCTTTAATGTTACTTAAAGGTCAAACTGCGCGAAAACTATTTACTTCAGTCGATACGAGTCTCTTCATTGCTCATAATGACTTCAGAGTCGCCTAGAAAATTGGTTCCCACAGTTCTATTTCACTAATGAAGTCATACAAACCATGAGGAAGGTGGCACTGTTGACCCTTCTGTTGCCGTATGCCAAATTTTAAAGGTAACATGATAACAGTTTTGGATACAGAAACAAAGCCAGCCTATGTGTAACCACATAACCAGGGGAATGACAAACAAAGATGCTATAGAATGGAAATAGATAATTTCAGACAAGAGGAATGTAAAGTAATCCTTCTTGCCCTGTTTCCTGTACAATAGCAAGTTCATACCTTTCTGTCCCCCTTCGTTCCTTTTTCACCTTTAATGGCAAATAAAGAGCTTTGTTTTGTAACATGGAGGAAAACCACCTTGAGAGTATTCCTAATTCCCCCAACTTTCAAATACAATAAAATGTGTAAGAACTCAGTCTACATTATAAAATTAGGCACCAACCCTTGGAAAAAGCATCTTGACCCAAGATTCATTAGGAATGGCTCACTAAACATTTATACTGTTATGCAGATTCCCAAACAGTTCAAGTTCTCCTAATAGCCTTTTTCCTATTTAAAGTAAAAGAAAATAATTTAAAATAAAAAGACAGATAAAAATATAGGTAGGAAATATTTCTCATGAATATGCTTTCACTTAAAAATTACTAAAATGCACTTAAGAATTCGTGTAGATTTATTAGGACATTAAAATAATGATTAATCTCTAACTACAAGACCATATGCTTTAATTTGCATTTAAAATGCATTATATTCATTAAGAATTAAAAAAATAGCTTTATGAAGAAGGTAAGGAACAGTTAAGCACCTCTGTCTCAGAACAGAATTCAGCCAGAACCGAAACTATTTCAACCATCTCTATATATTGATACAATTTTGCACTCATCATCACTATCCCTATCCATGGATAGATACTCAGTTTGTTACTCATAGCATGGTTGAATCAGCCGAATGAAGTAAACGGTCCATGTGGTGTGGCTTTTACCACCGGTAAACAGAATTATTTTCACACACAAAAAAAGTGAAAGCGATTAAACTAGAATCAAAAATCTAAAAGCAGTGCATTCATTCAATACCCTTAATATAACCAAGTGTTTTGCTTAACACTGGGTAAACAGAAGTTAAAAAAAATAAATAAAAGCAAAACAGGAATAAAATATGTTACAAATAAAAGTGTTCCAAGGGGAGGATCAAAACAAGAAAGTATAGAAAATACTATAGACAGACATAAGCATAGAAAACAAGTCAAGACTTACCCTTGGTTCTTTCTTTCTCTTTTTTTTTTTTGACATGGTACAAAATAAGCAACAATAATAAAATGAAACTTCTTTTATTTCGTTAAAACAACCACCACCACCACTACTGGAGATGAAGTTAGACTACTTGGGCTTGGGTTTTAAAGGCTACCTTTTCTAGTTAACTTGCTATAAAATTTATTTTCCTCATCTGCAAAATGGAGGATAAATAAAATGCTAAATATCGCAGACTGCTGCGAGAAACTGTTACCAGTTCCATAGTACGTACTCTGTGGCAAGCGCTTTCTACCTTTTTTACATGCATGAATTCCCATGATCTCAACAAAAATCCTGTGCTGGAAGTACAAATATCTCCATTTTATTCCTTGAGTTTCAGGAGGCAAGAGAAATTTATTAATTCACCCAAAAACCCAGCTTGTGAGTGGCAGAGCCAGGTTGGACAGTCTGGTTCTGAATCTTACATTTTCAATATGAGACAACATGAGAAAGCACTGGGCACACAATAGGTCTACAATCTGTTTCCATCCCCTAAACATCTTCCAAAACCAAGCATAAGTTATTCCCAGGTGATCTATATTTTATACAGTATATTCAAATGTTCCATGAAGTGACACATATTTTATGAAAACACTTGCCATCTCTGAACTGGCATGTATACAGAGATTATTACTATCAGGGCTGATTACTGAAAAGTGACTTTATCTTGGAATGATGGGTCATATGTAGGAAGTCAGGATATCTTGAAATAGACTCATCTGTCTATAAATAATAGGCTATTTTCATAACACACATCAGTTATGGTTCACTCCAAATCTACAATCTCAAAGGATACATTTTGTCTTCAGGAGATGTGTGTGGGGAGGTTTCCTGTGTTATATCATGTTGAAAATAGTAAATGTTTCCCTGAGGCCCAATTAAGCATGATAAATCTCAAGTTGGTCCTCATAAAGCAAGAGTCAGTAAGCAACAAATTGTTTAAAAGTTGTTTTAAGATCATGCTTTCTTACAGAGCTAGTACTTCCCACAGTAACTGTGGCACCACAATTTGATATAATTTGAGTTATTTTTATGGGTTGTGATAGATCTGCCTTTATCAAAAATTCCCATCCAAAGCAGATTAATCTTTGGAAGAAAATGGAGACTGTAGATAGCTATTATAGGAATTCTGTGAAATCGAGACATATTCGTCATAGAATATCTCTCAGGGTCTTTGGGAAAACAAAGTTTGCCTAAAGCAACATACCATGAATCAACCAAGTATTTACTGAGCTCCTAATATATATTTAACTCGTATAAGAACACTGTGGAAATTTTTGACTTTATAATATGGGAACAAAAAAAATCAAATAATCACAGAATACTAGAACGTGCTACCTAAGTAGTTCCTGATCATATCATCTGGAATGTATCTGACTTATCAGAATAGAGTTAAATCCTGGTGCTAGATTAGTGTTTCACATGCAGGAGGGACAAAGTTTTACAAATGATGCTTAAGCTCTTTATGGAATGGATGAATAGGTGTGAGTGCAGACACCTGCAAGTGTGTATGTCTTACTTATGACCATTTGAGACAGTCAATGGGATGGCAATAAAAATAGTATATTTTGGATCTGGAGCATGACTGGAGAAAAGTGACTTTTCTATGGAAATGGGGAAAGATATGATTGTATTATTGTTCCCTTTGTGTCATTTATCTACGGGTGAATACAATTGTCATAATTGAACTATACCACAACTGAGCCTGCAAAGGCCGTGAGGTGACTTCCTAAGTCTATGGTTGGAGAATATAAACAGTATTACAAGACCTCAAGCTCCACCATATGCATATCCCACTTTCAGCACATACACTGATCATTGCTAGTCTTTACCCAATAGTTCCACTTAAAATAGGTTTTTACTGCTCTTGAGGTTGGCAAAGGAAATATTTGTTTAAATCAACTATAATATTTATCAATAAAATAATTTTCAGGTGGAAATGGCTTCCCTTTCCCAATAATTTCACTAACACCCCAGGACTGAATCTCATCAGACTGTCTCTGATCACCCTTGAACAAGATGGGGAGCTGGCTGGGAAGAGCAGGCTGATTGGCCAGCTTACCAGCCAGCAGTGCTCTTCCAGATGGGTACAGGGAAGGGGGATGAGAAGAGAGGTAGTCAGCCTCATCCATATCTTAGAGCCCCCAGGAGAAGGAGGAGTAGTGCACCAAAGATAAACCAGGGCAGTAACCCACGAGCAGAAGGAACAGACACTATGCAGGCAAATACAGCAAATGTCCGCTTTACACATTCCTCCATATTCATTTTAAATTGCCTGCTGTCATTTGCCTTTTCCTATTCTTTTTCCATAATGACCTTTGATGTGCAAAAACCCAACTTTGATGAAGTCCAATTTGTCTGTTTTTCCTCTGGCTGCTTAAGCTTTTAGTGTCATACCTAAGAAACTATCGCTTAATTGCTTCAGTCGTTAAGGAAAACGGTTATGAATTTGATCTTCAATGAATTGTATTAAATTGCAAGATTTTCCATGGCCCTGGTATATATGCTTCACTTCACACAATTGGACTTAGGAATCTAGGGACCCAACCAAAAACACCATGTGAGACACACAAATAGGAAAACACACCCACACTGCTACCACTGTCATCATTACCACAACAAAACCTTGTTACACAGCACATTACAGAGGATGCCTGCTTACAGATTTTGCTCTTCAGTGCTTGAATCTTGACTGCAGTGATAACGTGCAGTCTATTGTAGAACTAGGTATTAAAAAGTTAACTGAGATTGACTGAATTTTAGACTTTTAAATAGAACTTTATATATTTTTCAGTGGTTCACTTGAACAATTTTATACATATAGCAAATGATGGTATATCAGTTAGCTATTGCTGCTTAACACATGACTCCAAACTTAGTACCTTTAAAACATTTTTTTTTTTTAAGTAGCTCACAATTCTGTGGGCCTTCTGGATGATTCCTGCTGGTCGCTCATGGGCCTGAGTTCAGCCAGTGTGTGGGCTGGTGCTTGGACCATCTTCATTCACACGTCCTACAAGTGGCACACTGTCAGCTGGGTAATAAAGAGGCATTGGACCATGTGTGTCTTATCATCCAGCAGACTAGTCAACTTCCTTCCACAGTGGTCACTGGGTTCCCAAGAGCAGCAAGGCAGCAAATCACAGTGAGCAAAGTCTTTTCCACTCTATGCTTCCTGACATTTATGAACCAAAGTGAGTCACATGACCAAGTCCAGAGTCAATGTGAAAGAATCCTACCAAAACACCTGCATTCAGGGAAAGGGATTACTGCAGCCATTTTTTCCCAAACAATTTCTCCCTACCTGTCTTTAGACTCAGCAGTTCCTGCTCCTGCATCACAGAAAGCACACACATCCCTTTCCGAGACTCACAAAAGTATCATCATCATAGCATCGGGCTTGAAGTTCAGGATCTTGTAATCTAAATTACGTTTAGATATATTTGAGGATCTCTAGATTCAGTTTTTTGCATGCAGATCTCTTGATACAAAGACTTAGGTGCTAAAAATGACAAGTTATCTGCTGTCGCGTACTCAACCCACAAAGATGAGGAAGGGCTAGATAACCATGACAGGCATTTCTATTTACGGGAAGAATCAGAGGCATAGTGCAATCCCCAGTCCCTAATCCTACCAGATAACTGCTGTCAGGTTCCCCAGCATCGGGAACATCAGGAATGCTCTTTGATCACGAACTGGTTCTCTTTATTGAAAGTGGCTCCCTAGTCCATTATTTTTTACTGGTCTGTGGGTACAGCCCTTCAGTCACTGCTTTCAGTAGCTCCTGGTTTCACCCTGTAAGTTCTGAGCTCTGTTCCCTAAGAATACTTATAGAAAATGGGTATCTGAGGAATACTTAGGAAAGTTGGGTTTTTTGTTTTGTTTTGTTTAACATTTTTGAACCTCTTCACCTATTAGCTCACCCTGAACCCTCACCTCAGGCAACCACCATTCTGTTCTTTGTATCTATGGGCTTTTTTTTTTTTTTTATAGATGCCATATATAAGTGAGATCATACAGTATTTGTCTTTCTCTGATTTATTTCACTTAGCATGATGCCCTCAAGCTCCATTTATGTAATTGCAAACAGCAGGATTTCAGCCTTCTTTATGGCTGGATAATAGTCCAGTGTGTGTGTGTGTGTGTGTGTCCCAAATTTTCTTTATCCATTTATCCATCAATGGACATTTATGTTGAATTCATATTTTGACTATTGTAAATAATGCTGCAACTAACATGGGGAGGTACAGATATCTTTTTGAGTTGGTGTTTTATTTTCTTCAGATAAATACCCAGAAGTAGAACTGCTGGGTCGTACTGTTCTATTTTTAATTTTTTGAGGAACCTCCATACTGTTTTCTATAGTAGTTGCACCAATTTACATTTCCACTGATAGTGCCCAAGGGTCCCCTTTCTCCACATCCTCATCAACACTTGTTGTCTCTTGCTTTTTTGGTAACAGCCATTCTAACAGGTATGAAGTGATATCTCATTTCAGTTTGAAAGCCACATGCAAAAGAATGAAACTGGGCCACTATCTTACACCAACAAAATATAACTCAAAATAGGTTAAAGATTTGCATGTAAGACCCGAGACCATAAAGCTCTTAGAAGAAAACAGAAGTGGTAGGCTCCCTGACATCAATCTTAACAACGATATTTTGACTTGACAAAATACACTAGTGGGACTACATTGAACTAAAAAGCTTCTGGATAGCTAACAAAGAAAGTGCATGGCCGCTGAGCAGAAACCAGCCAAGGTAGTGAGAGCTTGAAGTCAGAAAGCACAGGGTCCCCTCACCACTCCAGCACTTGCCAACTGAGGAACTTACCTCAAGTTACTTCACTTCACTAGACCTCACTATTTACCTGAGCACAGAGCTGGTAGGAGGATTAAATATGGCAGTTCATACGAAATGATTAATATCTTGTTCTGTACACAGTAATTACTCAATACTTGGTAGCTGCTGCTGCTCTTGGCATTGCTGTTGAAGATGTTGTTGCTTTATTATTAATAAAGCAAATTGTAACACCTAAATAAGAGGTTTCATACACGGTAAAAAAAAAAAAATTCTCTGGCTTAACTAACCACGGGATGCTTTCTCTTTTGCTGATTCAAGAATAAAGTTGTAAACCTACTAGAAGAAATATTATATATATAATATATATGCTATTAATATATAATAATATATAATGACAAATATATATATATATATATATATATATATATATATATATATGTATATCTATCTGTGAAGACACATTTATAACCCATAAGAACAAACCAAAGAAACACTGTAGCATAGATACTTCCTGGCTTATAAGTTACAGAGTACAGTTGTAGTTTTGCCTTCTCAACTTAGGTATTACCCCAAAGTCACAAGGAACACCAGAAATGCAAAATCGTGACTTAATAAATGTTGAAGACAAACCACATCACCATCTGAAATATCTGAGTACAGCTGCAAAGCTCAGCAAAGACAACAGAGAAACGTTATCTGAAGAGTGGTGACCAAAAGGAGTAAGAATTGGTCTGACCTCAAATTTCTCCAGAGCAAAATGAAATTCCTGGAGATAGAGGAGCTGCTACCCAAAGTATGCAGGGAAACAAAGTGTGAACCAAGAATTTAATAAATATCCAAACTGTAACTCAAATTAAAAAGCAGTAAAATGAAAAAAATTAAAACCCATAACCTGTCTTTCCTAAACAAACAAACAAACAAACAAAAAACCAAAACAGAACAAAGTAATGGAGGATAAAATTCAACTAACCAAAAATGACTGGAAAAGCTACTAACAATGAAATGGCAATGCCATGGAATTTATTTTACTGTGGAGCAATCTAAAACAAATATGTTATTTATGGGTAAAGAACAGAATGTTTATGTCAGAGTCCTTAATAATGCAGAAATCGTATAAAAGTTTTGAGAAAAGACATAAGGAAAGTGGAAAATAGTGTAAACATACTGATTTCATCATCTTTTACAGCAAAGAGATGAATGGTACGAATTAAGGATGAAAATTTAGAAGTATATATGTAAATACGAGCATAAAGGTAAAGAGCAAGAAAAATAATTTTATATATTGAAATTAGGTAGTGAAATTAAGGCAGGAATATGCAGGGAATAGAAATATATTTATTTCATTCTTGCTCACAGTATGAAATCAATTTCTATTACATAAAATATGAAATTGTGGGTAAAAGATAGAATTACAGGCATTTATGTAGATTCGATGCATACCCATTAAAATTCCGTCATTTTTTCTTTTAAAAATCCCAGCTTATTCTAAAATTCATACAGAAATACAAAGGACCAAGAACTGCCAAGGAAACTTTAAAGCCTAACAACAAGCCTAAAAGACTTTAACACTACCAGATATCAAGACTTGTCATAAAAAGATAACACGGCATCAGCACAAGCATTGACTAACTAGCCAATGGAACTCAACAGTGAATCTGAACCAGACATGGGCTGACGACCAAAGCGTTGCCAGAACGCAGTGGGGAAAATAGTGCATTTTTCAATAAGTAATTTTCTCTGAACAAGTGCATTAGTTTTTCTCCAGTGTCTTAAGAAATTATCACACATTTAGTTACTTAGAACAATCCAAATTTATTACTCACCATTTTTGTGGGTACAGGTAGAGGTTAGCTGGGTCCTCTGCTCAGGTCCTCACAAGGCTGGCCTAGAAGCACTGGCCAGGGCTGGAGGCTCTCGGTCCTCTTCTAGGCACACATGGTTGTTGCTGGATTTCATTTCCTTGTGGTTGTTGAACTCAGGCCCTCAGCTGATAGAGACCATCTGCTGTTCTTACACATATGGGCCCCTCTCCAAAATGGCAGTCCACACCTTCAAAGCCAGCAGGAGAATTTCTCTCATGCTTTCAATCTCTCCCTTCAAAAAGGGCCAAGTCCCTTGGAAGGGCTCATCCGATTAGATCAGATCCATTTAGGATAATCTCCCTTTTAATTAAATCAAAGTAACTGAATTGGGGCCTTAATGACATCCGAAATATTACTTCACCTTTGTGCTATACCATAACCTAATCAAGAGTAAAGTCCATCACACTTATAATTGTCCATACGCTCTAGGGGAGGAGATTATACCAGATACCAGGGGTAGGGATCTCCCAGGCAACTGAGTACTCTACCCCCACAATAGGACATCCATAGACTAAAGGAAGCTAAATCCCTACCTCACCCTATAAACAAAACTCAATTAGTTCTCATGTCACCCTATCAACAAAAATCAATGGATTGCCGATTTAAGTGCTATAAAAAATAATGCTTTCGCAAAACTGCAGGACAATATCTTAGTTATCTTGGTTTGGGCAAATAATTCTTAAAAAGGAAAAAAAAATATTACTAACAAATATAAATGGTAAACTGGACTACCCCAAAATTAAGAACTTTTGTTTGTTAAAACATAAAAATAATATCAAGGTAAACCCAACGTGTGAGAAGACATTTGTAACATAGAAGCACAACCAACAAAAGGCTCGGATCCATAATATATAAAGAACTCTTACAAATCACTACGGGAAACAGAAACTTCAATAGCACACTGGGCAGAAGTCCTGTAAAGGCAACCAAAAACATGCAAATGGAAAATAAACATAGGAAAGGCGCTCACCTTGATTAACAACCAGAGACATGCAAATGAAAACCACAATAAAATATAACAACATGCACCAGAGTGGATAAAATTGAGAAAAACACAAAACTGCTAAATATTATAGAACATATGAATGAACCGTAAAGACTCACACACTGCTGGAAAACCATTCCTCAGTGCCTACTAACATTGACCATACCCAGCTCTCACACTCTTAGGTCACACCTAGCAAATGTAAACCCATACATAACATGCACTGTAGCACAGATAAGCATGCTCCTAGCAGCCGTCATCCTAACGTTAGGAATGGATTTCCTTAAAAGCCATAAAATGTAAACTACTTAAGGGCCATTCAATAGAAGACTGGGTGAACGGTGGTGTATTTACACAACAGAATAATATTCAGAATAAAAATGATCTGCAAAAACACACAACGAGATAAACATCCCAAACATTAGTTGAGCAAAATGAGTCACCCAAAAGAAGATACAGTTAAAAACCAAACAACCAAACACAAAAAAATAGGCAGAACCACCAGCCCATACTGTTGGACATCACGAAAAAGTTTAACCTTAAAGGTGGAAATAATTGAAGGGGAATGTGAGACTTTTGAGACTGAAGTTGAAAAAGAAAAGTACAAAGTAAACAAACGAAATCCTAAAATAGCCAGCAGAAAATGTAATCTGAAACTACAGAATGCCTTCCTAAATATATTCTATAAATCAAAAGGCAGAGGAGAAAGACCGGCTCACGCACGGGCATACAGACAAAATCTTCACGACCCAAAGCCGGGAGGACTCAAAACCAGAAATCACCATGCCGGAATGAAAGGTCCCAGGCAGGTACCAGTGCAAGATGGCAACGTGAGACTCTGAACTCACCACCTCCAGAAACACACAGAATCCACAGCCACATAGGGAGTAACTCCCTTTGAAAAAAGACCTTAAAAGTGCCTGGGGGTGGCTGGACTCCCGGGGATGGAGCCAAGTAGAGCCGGCGCGCAGGGCAGCAGGCAGGAGAGGCTGGGGCACGGTCTCGCCACCCCCTGCCCACGCTGCTCACCGCCTGGGGCTCAGAACCTGGAGCTGCTCCCCCAGGAGCAAATGGTTCCCACCCCACATCAGGCACCCGCAACTTTTAAGACCTGCACCTAAGGGAGGAGCCCCCATACACTTAGCTTTGAAAACGCGCTGGGGCTCAGGAGTCGAGCCCGCAGGCCGGAGGACTCACGTGGTGGCGGCGCAGCGCGGAGGAGCCCAGCACGGGCTGTGGAGCTCCGTCTGACGGCCCGACGTCCCACCGGTGGCACCTGCAACGGCCCGCTCCTTGCTCTCCAGGGGAAGACGAGCAGCTGCCACCTTCACGCTACCCCTCGTCGCTCCTGGGGGCGCCATGTTGCCTCTCCCAAGTCTGTTTTGTTTTTCCTTCTTTTTTCCTGTTTTCCCCTTTCGTCCCTCCTGGCAGGCACCACCTCTACGCTGTCCCCCGGGCCGCTCCAGAGCACCAGTATTGTCTCTCAGGAGGGAGCGTTTATACACGTCGGGGGCTCGCGTTTTTCCCCTGGCAGGTTTCTGCAGCTGCACGAGGGGTCACCTGGCCATGCCGTGGCTCTGGTGGCCAGGCAGGGCTTAGCTTGTGGGTCCCACAGAACGATAACCAACCGCGAAAGAGTTCTTAAACAGCTACCGCGTCCAGGGCACAAGGAGAAGCAAGAGACTGAGGAGCTCCGTCTTCCTGGGCCTGTGAGCGTCTCAGCACAGCAACAGCCGGTGGGGCAGGCTTCCGGTTGAAGATGCACCTGGGGCCTGACCGTAATCTCCTCCAGAGGGTTCGTTGGGCAGGTGCTATCTTCCCCGCAGCCAGGTGCTACTGCCTTCTGGGGGGAGATTTACAAGTGTCTGGTGTCCCCGTCTTTGCGGCTGCTGCCCTGGGGATGCCCTTTGACCTCTGGTTTCTGGTACCCAGTGGGACTTGTGGTCCTGGGTCTTACGAGACTAACAATTGAGGAGAGAGTTAGCAGGCTACCATCCCCAGAGCCTTGCACAGACAGCAGCCTGAGACACAACTCCACTCTTTCTCTGAAAGAGTCCTGCTTGCTTGTCCTAGGGCTTTGGCCCCAGGGACAGGTGTCAGGCTTGGCACACATTTAGAGGCCTAAAGATTTCAAACTATATTACCAAGCTATAGTAATCAAAACAGTATGGTACTCACATAAAACAAACACACAGATTTATGGGAAAGATTGGCCACATATATGGCCACATATATGGCCAATTCATGTATTACAAAGGAGGCAAGAATACAGAATGGGGAAAGGACAGTCTCTTCCATAAAAATGTGTTGGGAAAACTGGACAAAGCTACATACAAAAGAATGAAACTAGGCCACTCTGTTACACCACACACAAAAATTAACTCAAAGTGGATTAAAGACTTGTATGTAAGGCCTGAAACCATAAAACTCTTAGAAGAAAACATGGCTGGTAAGCTCCTTGACATCGGTCTTGATGGTGATTTTTTTGGATTTGACACCACAAGCAAAGGCAACAAAAGAGAAAATAAACAAAGGGACTATATTCAACTAAAAAGTTGGGCAGCTAAAGGAAACCATTCAACAGAATGAAAAGGCAACTTACTGAATGGGAGAAAATATTTGCATATCATATATCCGATAAGGGGCTAATATCCAGAATATATAAAGAACTCCTACAACTCGTTAGCAAAAACAAAAACAAAACCCAAAAAACAAAACAAACAATACAATTAAAAAATAGGGAAGAGGATTTGAATAGATGTTTTTCCAAAGATGACATCCAGATGGCCAAGAGACACATGAAAGGGTGTTCAACATCACTCAACATCTGAGAAACGGAAATCAACACTTCAGGAGCTATTCATCTAAAATAAAAGCCATTCCCACTGGGCATAAACCACCAAACTTTATGAAACTTCATATTTATCCTTATCAGTCACCACCCATGTTTTATCTCTATATTATTCATGTTTCACAAGCTAATTTTACACTCAAAATGAATACAGGAGTGTTTTTACATTTTCAGATCCAATTTACATACACACTCTCCTTTGTCATTTTCTTAAAGATACTGGTAAGAATAGTTTAAAAATGAAAATGAAGATTCCTCATATGAAAAATCAAATCCAAATAAATGGGAGAGTTGAGAAACACTTTGCACTTTTTAAAAAATATTTTTGAAAAAAAAAATATTTTTGAAAAGTCCCTTGGACTTAATATTGACAAAATTTGAACTGAAAAAAACACTTGGACAAATTTTAATTTTTTTCCCATTGAACATGTATTTTGCTATGGACAAAATGCATTCAGTTTTTTGTGTTTCACTGCATTACGCTGTAACAGAGTATCTGGTTGGAATGTTTACTTTATCCTAATAATGCCTGTTATAAATACTGAATTTTCAGAGCCCAAGATTGTCTAATATGGGACATTTATAATGTCAGCTTTTGAGAATTATGAAAGCCAGTGAAAAAATCATGGAAAGTTCCATAGCATGACATTTTAGTGCCATTAGTCCTCACAGGAATAATATTAAATTTATTTTCTATAAGAATTCTTCTTCCATTAAAATAACGCCAACAGTGGTTAACTTTGAGTCCTCCAATGTTTTCAGCACTTTGATAAGTGCTTTCCATGAATTACCTCCTTTAAGCAGCAAACACAAAGTAAATTGAAATAATCTGTTGTTGTTTTTTTAATAAAAGTAAGTTGTTTTATACTATTGTTGTTGTGTCCTACTGTCAAATTGCTCTAGTAAGATAGATCATTACTAATTTCTCACTTCACATTTTGCATTTGGTAGCTATGAATTTGAAGTTCCAAACAGACACAGAATTTTATTTCTCAAATATTATATAGAATCATTTTTCCCACCTTAATAAGGGAACATTAATTGGATCATTATTATGTGAGTTCAAGCCAGTGTCTAGAAAATGAAAAAGAAACAGTGCTAAATACATATTTTTGAGGAGGGTGGGGGCTGGATCTGGTAAAAGATAAGAATGTCTTTCTTGTATCTGAATAGAGGAACACAGTGCCACTAGAACTGAAACTTATTTTTGGCACATTTCACTAGTACTCTAGATATCACTCGTACTTTGTTATCAATCATTTTTTTAAGGATTTTATTATTTATTTGAGAAAGAGAGAGAGAGAGAGAGAAAGCACGAGTGGGGTGAGGGGCAGAGGGAGAAGCAGACTCCTCTCTGAACAAGGAGCCTGATGTGAGACTCGATGACGACCTGAGCTGAAAGCAGATGCTTAACCAACTGAGCCACGCAGTTACCCCTCGCCTTTTTTTTTTTTTTTAATAACTAAACTGGTATAATGAAAACAATATTTGGTTGTGTTTTTCAATGTGTTCTGAATATGACTGTCATTGAAGGCTGGCCAATATCCATGAACCATGAGTCCATACAAAACATAGCATCATCTCTTGATACATGAAGTGTGGAGAAACTCCCCCGAGCATTTAATCTATCAACTTTAAGGGCTATGTTTGTCCTAAGAGTGTTGATATGGAGCTTATACATGAAGTCACATTGATAGGAAATATTCCCTGTTACATGGCTCTTAGTACTGCAGTGATAACTTGATTAGGAAATCAATCCTAAAGTGCATATTATGCTTTGCTTTATCTAGAAATGGTTATGTTTCCACTCCTATTTTGTGCCAAATTCTACATGGATATTTACACAGATCATCGCTGTTTTAACGGTCCTTTGGCTCCTCAGCCACCCAGTTTTGGAAAAGGACTTATTTGAGTTACAAATTATAAAAATGAATGTGGTAGTAACGCATGATACCTGGGAGCTCTTCCTATCAGTTAGTGTTGATGCCTGTTTCCACTACTTAGCCGTTGTGTGATCTTTGACAAGCTACCCAAACCCCCTAAAACTTTTTCCTTATCTGTAATGCAGGAGTCAACAGAAGCAAATTCTTCAGATGTTGGGAATGTTAAATGGAAACGGATATCAGGGATTTTGAGTAGTGTTCAGTATATTGTAAATACTAAGAAAAGTCTTTAAAGCTACCAACTAACTCCCCAAAGTATCTCAATTTTCAAAGGCAGTGTTCTATAAAAAATCTAGGGCATTTTACTCCCATATATGAAATGAGGTGGTTTCCATTATTTGAGACTAAAAAAGAAAGGGAGGTTTCCTATTCAATCTTAAAGAATTTAGAAAACAGAGTCCTCTCTGGCTGAAAAATTAAGATCTATTTCAGTCAGATTGAGGTGTCCCTCCTTGAATGAGATGACCCCCAGATTTATGGAGAGACAACTGTCACACATTTCTTTTCCCACGTGAGACAGTGAACTTTGCATGGCTGGGATGATGCCATATTTACCTCTCTATTTCACACAGTACCTTTCTATACTCAGGGCTTTGCACCAAGTGGATACCCAATGAGTAAACTGTAAATTCTACTGCATTGCACTTGCCTCTTAATCCTATGTAATTTTAAAAGTATTTCATATTTTATGCCTTACATTCTCATATGGCACACCCTTAATCTGGGAAGCACTTCTCTTTACAGCCAATTATAGTGTCTCCAGAGGGAAAAAAGTATCCTGCATGGAAATATCTACCACTCTCGCTTTAGAATAGAGTAAACACTCATGATTGGGGTGTGGAACAGAGAACTTTGCTTTCCTTAGGTGAGGGCAGAAAAAACTTAAATCGGAGCATTCTACTAAATAAGGACATGTTTTGTGTATTAGTTTGCCAGGACTGCCATAGTCATATCTCTTGGGGAGCTCAAACAACAGACATATATTTTCTCATCCTCTGGAAGCTGAAAGTCCAAGATGAAGGTGTGGACAGGGTTGTTTCTTCTGTGGTCTCTCTCCTTGGCTTATAGAGGGCTGTCTTCTCCTCGCATCTCCACACGGTGTTTCCTCTTGCCTGTGCCCTAATGTCCTGTTGCTATGAGGACACCAGTCATATTGGATTAGGGCCCACCCATATGACCTCGTTTTACCTTATTAACCTTTTCAAAGGCCTTATCTCCAAATACAGTCACCTTCTGAGGTCCTGGGGGTTAGGATTTCACATAGGAATTTGAGGGGAGGGATATTTCCGCTCATAATGTTGCTGGAATATAGCTCAGAGGCCATTGTACTGGAGCAAATGGCCATTTGTTAGACCCAAGAACTTGTTCCCTTGCCACACACTGAATCACAGGTGGAGCCTTGTCCTGCTTTCATCTTCAAGTCAAGTGCCCTAGCTCGGCATCTGTCACTTGGTGTCATCTCTTCTACATAATAATGTTGGAGGCTGTTGTTTGGGTGAAAAGGGTCATTTTGGTCATGGTAATAGAGTGCACAAAAGACATGGAGTGGTCAAGAAAGTAAGCGAAGGGTACACTGGCTGAAATGCAAAGAGTGTGAACAAAGATTGGGTGGAATATAGTGAGGGAGGTAGTGGGTAAGACTAGAGAGACTGGAGGAAGAAAGCAGACACTGCGTGGCTTCACTGAAAGACCACAGAAGCCACAGGTGTTTTGAAGCAATGGAAGTGGAGGGATAGGCCTCTTCATTTTAAAAGAATTATTATTTATTAATAATCAGTCTTGTTAACAAGTCTGCTTCTTGCAGGGAAATTTTCATCTGTACTTTATGTCATTACTTTATTTCTGAACTGAATTAAAATCCTGAAAGTGATAAAATGACAAGGGTAACCAAGGTAAGCAGGAGATAAAGGCAGAATAGAGACGGGAATATTTCATTATCCTATGACAGTCCTATTTTAATAAAAATGTAACTAACTTGGTGAAATCAGATGTCTAGTCAAAATATGCATTATTTCCTCCCTCCACATTTTAAACACATTTTAATGATAACTGGTCAGATAACAGGCGACATAACACTGTAGTGGTCTGGGTCATTGGCATCAACGTGTCAATATTACAATTAGCATTCCAGAGCCTCTAGGACATGTTAGCGTTTGTTCAAATTTGAACAGATACATCCTTTAGTTGAGAACAGGTTGTACGACCCTTAGGGTGACAGGGACATACATGTGACTCATTTATTAGATGTATTGATTCAGTCAACACTGCTTTGTATCCAGATTCTGAGTTATGTACCCAGTAATTATAATTACCAAGGACAAGCAGGGGAAGACCTTCTCAACATACACATTCCACTCCGAAACAGTATTTCTCAGTGTTCAGAGGAAATGAACCAATGACATTCTTCTCGAGAAAGGGATTCCTTGCCAAGCAAGTTCAGAAACCGCTCCATAATATATTCCCCTACTTAGAGTTTCATAAGAAGTATTAGCTATGGGTCATTCTCCATCACAAAGTCTGTTTACGTCTTGAAGATGCGTGCCACTGTGTCTACGGCCCCGGTAACGAAGGCAAAACCTGAAATCTTTCCTTCGCATTTGATTGAGGTTACATTTTCCAAGACAGATAGAAGGATCAGATAGAATTATTACATGGCATACGTGGAGATATAGACATAAAAATAATGGTCAGCTATTTAACATACCTATCTGTCTATGTGATCTACCCACCTTTCATCAATTTATCTTCATCTTCCAAACATATATTTTTTGGCATCTTTACTCATGCATTGTGGTGGTTGTTACTCTTTAGGATGAACATTCTTTCGAAAGACATCACTTCCAACGCCTCCTTTCTTCTGTCATTCCGGCTATTGAGTCTAACAGCTTTACTCACATCAAAATCCATCCCGTTAATTGTCAGCCCCGTATGTCAGCATTTCAGATATCTGGGTTATATTCAGTGGGTATGAAATTGCTCCCTTTCCGTGTATCACATGTCATGACTTTTTTTGCACCAAACACAATCATAGATGTAGAATAAAACTGTGGTCTCTGGCTTTTTCTTTTCTTTTCTTTTCTTTTCTTTTCTTTTCTTTTCTTTTCTTTTCTTTTCCTTTTTTCCTTTTCTTTTTTCTTTTTGTCCCTTTGCAAGTGTTGCAGATATTCAAAATCACAACTCATGCTATTAATTTCAGCTGATATTTTCAACTCTCTTAACCCAGCACTTACATCCGACAGCTGTAAAGGCTTTCAGCCATAATAAATCTCTGCCTGACTTCCCAAAGCAAACAGTGCTGAGGAGAGTGATCCCTCCAATAACATTTTGTCAGCTCAAATCACCACCACAACATAAGTGATTCAGACAGTCTGAACTGACTCCAGGCTTCCCAACCTCCGGTCCTTATTTCCTATTTTCTTTTACTTATGACCTGTTCTTAATATTCCGAAGACTCTGAAAATGCTATGTTCATTCCTCAAGACTGGCTGAGTGCCCATTTCACAAAGCTTTTCTTCTTTCTATCTAGTTTGTCTGAAAACCAAGTTTATTTAACCAGGTCTGCTAGTTTGGGGAAAGCAAATGAGTAAACTGTAATGCCACAAAATTAAAATTTTAGCGGTAAGTCTCTATTCTTGGAAAGTAGTGAAACAAAAGTAGTTTTCCTTGGTGTGCTTAAAATGAATTCCAGAGACTTGATGTCCATGCAGTACACCCCTTTCACTCGGGCACATCATAAATAATGTGTTGAGTGAATTAATGAACATTCTGGAGTTGAGTTCCTTGAACAGAAGCTAGGTCAAGCCATGTGAGCCCAGCAGAGAAGTGCAAATGTTATCTAAACCCCTGCTTTTCCAATAGCCAGTAATGTAGCCACGAGGAGCGCAGAGGGTTCGAATCGGATTCATCTTCAAATCCTGGTCTGCAGTGTGACTCTGGGCACACAGGCCTCTGTTGCCTCATCTGTAAACTAGGCCTATTGTTACCTGTCTAATCAAATAAAACACAGTTGGTTTTCTTTTAATTGCTGCTAGCAGTGTCTGTGTTTTAACCCAGACTAAGCTGTTGCCTTGGGATGACGTGTTGCCCCCAAACTACAGGGAAACTTAATTTTCCAAATAACTCAGCCACTGTAGATCTTCTCCAGTTTTAGTGACAAAATTGACATATAACATTGTATTAGTTTAAGGTCTGCTACATACTAACTTGGCGTTTCTCTCCCCCTATATATATGCACATATTGCAAAATGATCATCAGGATAAGTTCAGTTAAAATCCATCACCTCACATAGTTGTAATTTGTTTTTCTTGGGAGGAGAATGTTTAAAATCTACTCTCTTTATAGATCTTTAAACAATTCTGGCTGGAAATGAGCACTGTTATCTTCCTAGTTATAGGCTACTTCAGAAAAACATATTTGGTATTTTTCATTGTTTTTTTAAAATCAAGTCACATAAGCATACTTATTTTTATTACCCCAACAATAAAATAATTTCATTTGTTAGATGTTAGCACATTATGGACACTAGTTTATTTAAATTACTAGATAAGCAGAAGGTAAATATTATTATAGGACTCTTTTACAAATAAGAATGTTAAATTCAGTCAACTAAAGAACTTTTATAAAAGAAAGAAAATGTTGAGGTAGGTTTTGTATCCATATACAATCAATGGAAAATTTTTTTCTTTTTTCCACTATTATTCAACATCGATTTTGGAACAAAACTGAAAAATCATCTAAAGGTCTAGGGTGCATATAGTGCATAGCTAAGAGCATGGGTCCTTGACACTGAATGCCTAGATTCAAATTCCCAATTCTGTCCTCACTAGCTTTACTAATAACAGGTCATTTAGTCCCTCTGGGCCTTAATTCTTTCAACTATGCATTTGAGATAATGAATATCTACTTTATAGGATTTTTACATGATTTAATGAACTAACACATTGCTTAGAACAACACATGATACATCAAAAATTGCTCCCAAACTGTTAGCATTATTATTTCCAGCCAGGGGAAAAAAAAGATCCTGAGCACCAGGAAGTTCAATGAATTTGCCTAAGGTCACACAGTGAGTTCATAACAGAGGTTGAATTTTACTTGGAACTTCAGAGCCATATTACATTCGTCACTCAATAACAAACATACATTGTGTGGGGCGCCTGAGTGGCTCATTTGGTTAAGCAGTGGCCTTCCGCTCAGGTCATGATCTCAGGGTCCTGGGATCGAGCCCCGTATGGGGCTCCCTGCTCAGCAGAGAGTCAGCTTCTCCCACTGCCCCTCCCCCTGCTCATGTGCACTCTGTCTCTCTCTTAAATAAATGGATACAATCTTAAAAAAATAAACATACATTGTTTACTATGAGCATCATGCTAGGGATTGGAAAGCAATGGCAAGTAAAACAAATAATATTGTTAGATCTTATGCCTTCATTTTGAGAAAACGTAATTACAGAAGCAAATGGAATCATGCGTGGATGCTGGTAAGTGCATGTAACTCACAGAGGGCAACGGGATACCTCAAGGACCTACTCCAGTGTCAGAGAAAAAATGACCCCCAAGCAACAGTGGGAAAAATGTAGAAGACTAAAGGATGTCTAGCCTTAGGCAAAGCGGCTGGAACCTTTCAACAATTTCACTGTATCAAAACCTACTACTATTTTCACATATAGAAAACCATTAAAGATCATGGATCCTATGCAAAATGGGGAGCCTTTGATAATTCTATAGTTCTATACACTCAATAATATGAGTAAAATGATTACAAAACACACAACTTTGTTTTTTTTTAAAGGATTAATGACTGTTTATAGAATTCTAAGCAATGCTCTTTCAAACTCAGGCCGTCTAAGTGCAAAGTGTGATTAATAACCCCGTGAGTATAAATGTTTGATTATATGGGGAAAAAAGAACATTGCTACTGTGGTACAAATGGACTTGGAATGTGGCAGGAAGGGAGTTGGGGAGAAGTAAAAACATGCATTGTCACTCTTTTGGCTCCAGTTGTTGAAAATACACATAACCTTTTTGTTTGTTTAGGAAACAACTATCTGTTCTCTTCCAATAGTTGAAAATAAGCATCACCTTATTCTAGTTTTGGATACCTCAACTTTACTGAATCTTTAAAAAATACAGTGGGGATGGGGGACCTTGGCATTGGCCACTAGGAGAAAACTGTCATGCTGAAGATAACGGTTTTGTTCCTAGACCAATCTAGACTTTCATCTCTCAGTAACTACACCAGTACCCTTTTAACTGTGGGATTCTTTACTTGTGGACACACAGCCCAGCAGACAAGGCAATAATTCCGTTAAAGATATCTCATTTGGTTTTTCGGAGTATTGGGGATAATAGTCAGATTTTTGTCACATTCCACTTTGTAAATACACTAGGTAACTGGAAAAGTGTATCTGGTTTCCTTCAATTTAGTCCTTGTATGTCAGTGTGTACTAGTTCAATGATTCCTTTCTTCCCCAGATTCATATGTCATATATAGAATTTGATGTTGTTCTGTGAGGATTAAAAATAGTTAAGTCTAGCGGCGCCTGGGTGGCACAGCGCTTAAGCGTCTGCCTTCGGCTCAGGGCGTGATCCCGGTGTTATGGGATCGAGCCCCACATCAGGCTCTTCCACTATGAGCCTGCTTCTTCCTCTCCCACTCCCCCTGCTTGTGTTCCCTCTCTCGCTGGCTGTCTCTCTCTCTCTGTCGAATAAATAAATAAAATCTTAAAAAAAAATAGTTAAGTCTATGCTAAGTTAAAAAAAAAATTGGACTGCCCAAGAAGATTAAATTAGGAATAAGGAATAAAATCTTTGCCCCAAGCAATATTTGGTTCATAGCATGATGCTGATGTTTAAGACTCCATCCCATTCCCCAAAATTCTTATTACATTCACTTTATCCATTTCATAAATCCAAAGCCAGACATTAAACTATATATAATGAAAAGGGTCAAACATTTGTAACTTTATAACAAATTAACAACTCTTCACTTATATCTCCAAAAAGGTTATCATGCCTTCAAAAGAAAGTGTATCTTATGTTTTAGCTTTTCCTATTTGATTCCTTTGTTAATTAAAAAAAATAGCAATAATAATGAATTAATACTTATATACCAGACACTGTCCTAAGCATTTTGTATGTAACAACAATTATCCTTATACAGTCCAATAAGCTAGGTAGTATTCCAATCCTTATTTTAACGTGAGGAAACTGAGGCACAAGATTGGATAAGTTGGCCATTAATGTATTCCATAGTGAAACCAAAGGCTACTAACAGATCACCTAACATGCCAATATATTTTGTACAAGAATTAAGCCTCGGGAGGAATCCGTTAGGGGACCCGTGGTTGGTTTTTTGTCTTTGTTTTTTTAAGATTTATTTATTATTTGGGAAAAAAAAGTGGGTGGGGAAGCAGGGGAGAGGCAGAGAGAGACAGAATTTCAAGCAGACTCCCTGCTGAGTGCAGAGCCTGACAATGGGCCTGATCTTACAACCCTGAGATCATGACCTGAGCTGAAATCAAGAGTCAGATGCTTAACCAACTGAGCCACCCTGGTGCCCAGGAATGGCTGGTTTGATGACCCAGTGAATCCATGACAATAGATTAGGCGAATGTGGCTGATAAACATGAGATCACCTCCGTCAGCCTTTTCGTTTGCATGTTGTCTCCTAAAGGAAGTTTTTCCTGACACCCTCTTTAAAATGACCCCCTTCCCAGCTTGCTTATTCTCTTCTCCATTTTTGTCAAAGGCTTTACCATATAATTACTGGGTATGTTTTTACATTTTTCAAAAATTGTATGTCTCTTTGCACGATGCAAACCCCATGAGGATAGCATTCTTCAGCTGATGCCTATCACAGTGCCTGGGTGAATAGTAGATGTGCTCTCAGTGTTAGTGGAATAAATGGATGAATATGTTGGAAAGCTTTCCTGATCATATAAATATTATGGAGATTATTTCTGCCTCAATCTAGTCAGACTTTCATTATTTAACACTGCAAGATGTTTTTTCTTCTGTGATAGTTCCTTACCTATAAGTAGGGAGACTTAAGTGATAATTCAGTTTATTTAAGTCATTGGGAAAAGTTAAACTTTGGAAATGTTGTTCCTTGAGCCTCTGGAGACCTTCTCTGCTAATCCTTTGCCAGGATCATGTTCCTCCGGTCAACTTTAACACCTACCCCTACTAATAGCAAGGAAAAGTAGGAAGGAAAAAAAAAAAGAATGTTGATCTGTGCCAAACAGCCCCTTGTCTTGTGTGTATATATGCCCAAAGTTGGTTCTATCTCTATCATCTACATGTACAACCATACCCATATCAGCTTTCTATAATCAAACTATGGCACAATGTGGTTCCACTGTCAGATGGGTCCATGATTCAGCAAGGCTGAAGGTCCTGTCAGGAAGTTCCTTTAGTGTATTACATGCCCTAAGAAAATCAGCACTGACAAGTAAACGTGCTATTTTGCTCAGGGCAAAGAGAGAAAGTGAGAGCAGAGGTGAGGGCTGGAGAGAATATCTTGTAGACACATTCAGAGGAAGAGTAAATTTGATAGCTACTGCGAGTGATCAAAACACTTTAACAACTCAAGTACAGATGCTCGACAAATATTTAATGCTTTTGATCCAGTATTTCCGAAAGCACCACTGAAAATGTTACTTGTTCTCCTCCTTACCTCTTCATCTAAGAATTTTTCTTTTTTTTTCTTTTCTATTTTTCTGTGATTTCTTTATTTCACTACAGATCTTTCCATGAGGTTGTGTTCACAGTCCAAAGAAATTTTTTTTTTTCCTGGAATACTTCTGCCTCGTGTTGGATTTTCCCAGCCTCGCAAAGAAGGAGCACCCCTGAGCAGCTCAGAGTTCAGAGACCAGGTACAAGTCTTCACTTCACTTCAGAAGGTCTGCAGGGACTGCTCAGGCCTCAAACAAAGATTAGTTTAAAAAGCAACTTGAGTTCCTACTAAAGTCCATTTGTCTCTCTCTTATGGCAGAACAGAAGAAAGGACAGAGAGAGGGATGGAGGGAGAGAGAAACTATCTTCTAAGATTGTAGAAGTCGGTCAGATATAGCCTTGGGGAAAAGTGCCTTATGGATTTGTCACCTACCCTTACAACCGATCTCTTTTCTTTTAATTTTTCAATGATTTCAGTGTGTCCTCTGAGCAACCGAGTTTGCATCTTCCAGATGAAAAACTTCAGTCTTCCTCAGCTCCTGTATCTCCATCCTTAGGCACCTACCTTTAAGACTCGTTCTATGCCCTATTTGCGATACCAGCCCAGATATCTGATTTCCTCTTCTTTGCCCCTGCCAATGTTTCCTTTATTCAGAAAAATGTGAATAGCCTGCCAATCCACTGTACAGCATGTCCCCTTCCCAGAGTCCCCTCTTTCTCTTCTCTTATCGACTTTTTAAAAAAGATTTATTTATTTAATTTAGCAAGGAGAGGGGCAGAGGGAGAGGAAGAGAGAATCTCCAGCAGATTCCCCACTAACTGTGGAGCTCCATGCAGGGTTCGATCTCATGACCCTGAAATCACGACCTGAGCCAAAACCAAGAGTCAGATGCTTAATAGACAGTGTCACCCAGGCATCCCTCTTATCCAATTCTTAATAAAATCCAGTCCCTGTCTTCTCCCATCACTGCTCCTGGATTTAGCCTCCCCTTGGCTGTCCAAACCTTTTACATCATGGTTAACTTGCAGTAAGGTCCTAGTAAATAACTTCTGTGAATTTATCTCAAGGTTTTTCATGTATGTAAGTCCTTAATCTTCTGAGGGAGGTTGTGAGCTTTTAGCAGGCAAGGACCATGTATGTCTTTTATGTGTCCCTCAAAATGTCTCCTACAGCTTGAGGCATGGAGAGAGTTCTCTGCAGATGCTTTTTGAATAGTCTTAACCATATATGTAAATATTGTAAGAGATATGTTATCCCTTAGTCTTTATTTCTATATTTTCATATTTAAAAACCATGTTTTGCTCACTGAAATAATTTGCATTATATTTACTTCTCCAGAAGCAGCTCGACTTTCTTCATCTCTCCATTCGTGAAGACCCCCAGTAAACACTATTTTAGGTCACAGCAAACCGAATCGACAGGAACTACAAGAAGCACCTTACAGTCTCTAAACGCATTAATTTTCTGTTTCTGGTACAGCTCAATGGAGTTTCCTTTTAAAATAGAGTGAATGTTCTCTGTATTGTCTGATATTCAATTCCCAGACGATTTTTCTCTAACTTAAACTTATCCCACCCTTTACTCTCCTCTTTTATCATGCTGCCTCTTCCTTTCATCCTCATTCTCTTTCTCTCTTCCCATCTTTGATTTTTCATGTGTACTTAGTCTTTTCTCCCACCCCATGGCCTTCCTTTTGCAAAGCATCATGCAGTTCCATTTTCACAAGGGTCACAACACATAGACTTCCCCCTACTCGAATTAATTCATGGATTCAGAATAGCTTTCTCCCTAATTAAGTCATCTTAATTCTGAAAATTATCTAAAGGGCTAACAACCTCTTTAGAATTTGGGGGAAATGCCAACAAAGTAGATGTTTCTATGGAGAAATTTTCATATGATTTGTAAGGATGAGAAATCATCACTTCAAAATATATGCTTGAAAGATTTATCTACTGAAATATTTATTAAAGATCCATCACAGGTGTTCTACTGTGCTATAAAGTGTTTGATAAATGTCCAGTGGATGGAACTCAAGTAAAAATATTTCTTCAATATTAATTTTGAAACTATTTTTTGTAGACCTGCTTTCAATGACCAGTAGCCAAACTAATCCTTCCCCCCACCACATTTGTCCTCAGTATTCCATACTTACACTTATATTAATGAGTGAATTAATTTTTACCCTTAATTGTGATAAAAACACATAACAAAATTTACCATCTTAAGTGGTATGCAACATAAAAAACACATAATGTAAAATTTATCACTTTTAAGTGTAGAGTTCAGTAGTGTTAGTATTAGTTATATTCACATTGTGCAACAAAACTCTGGAACTTTTCATCTTGCAAAACTGAAACTCTATAACCATTGAACAACTCCCCATTTCCTTTTCCTCCTACCCTTTGGCAACCACCATTTTACTTTCTGTTTCTATGAATTTGACTACTTTAGATAACACATGGCAGTAGGACCACACAGTATTTGTCTTTTTATGACTGGCTTATTTCACTTAGCATAATGTCCTCAAGGTTCATCTATATTGTAGCTTGTGACAGGATTTCTTTTGTAAGGCTAAATAATGTTCTGTTGTATGCATATACCACATTTTGTTTATCCATTCATCTGCTGATGGACCTTTGTGTTCCATTCACCTTTGGGTATTTTGACTAATACTGCAATGAACATGGATGTGTATGTATCTCTTTGACATTCTGCTCTAATTCCTCAAAAGAGATTGCTGAATCATAAAGCTATTTTATTTTTAATTTTGGAGGAAACTCCATACTGTTTTCCATAGCAGTTGCACACTTTGCAGTCTTAATAGTGTACAAGGGTTCTATATCCTCACTAACACCTGTTATTTTATGCTCTTTCTCTTTCTTTCTTTTCTTTTCTTTCCTTCTTTCTTTCTCTTTCTTTCTTTCCCTTTCCTTCCTTCCTTCTTTATTTGTTGTTGTCATTTTGTGTTTTGACAGTGGCTATCATTAAGGAGGTGAGGTCATGCTTCACTGTGGTTTTGACTTACATTTCTCTAAAGATATATGATGGTAAGTATCTTTTCACATGCTTTTTGGCCACTGTACATCTTCTTTGAAGAAATGTCTATAAGTCTTTTGCCTATTTTTAAATTGGGTTATTGTTTTCTTGTGGAGATTCTGAAGTTAATCCTTTAGATGATTTACAAATATTTTCTTCCATTCTGTAGGCTGCCTTTTACTCTGTCTATTGTGTTCTAGGACGAGCAGGTTTTGAGTTTGATGTCATCTCATTTATCTATTTCCATTTTTATTACTTGTGTTTTTAGTGTCAGATCAAAGAAATCGTTACCAAATCCAATATCATGAAAGCTTTTTTCTTATGTTTTCTTCCAGTAGTTTTATAGTGTAGGTCTTACATTTAAGTCTTTAATCCCTCTGGAGTTAATTTTTGTATGCAGTGTTAGAGTCCAGTTCATTCTTTACATACGGACATCCAGTTTCCCAGTGCCATATGCATAAGAGATGGTCCTTTCTTCATTGTGCATTCTCGACAACCTTGTGGAAGATCAGTTGATTATATATGTGTGGGTTTATTTTTGGGCTCTCCTATCACATTAGTCTCTATGTTTGGCCTCATGCTAGTACCATACTGTTTTGATTCTGGTAGCTCTTTAACATGTTTGGAAATTGGAATGTATGAGGTCTCCAGATCCATTCTTCTTTCTCAAGATTGTTTTGATTATTGAGGTTC
Source organism: Ursus americanus (assembly GCF_024610735.1). Taxonomy (NCBI): domain Eukaryota; kingdom Metazoa; phylum Chordata; class Mammalia; order Carnivora; family Ursidae; genus Ursus; species Ursus americanus. The sequence continues at coordinate 29,126,832 of NC_142157.1, read as the reverse complement.
CTTAACATTCATATGAATTTGTGATTTTTCTTTTTCTCCCCCCAAAAAAGTGCCATTTGGATTTTGATAGGAATTACATTGAATCTGCAGATCACTTTGGGTAGTACTGATACTTTAACAAGATTCAGTCTTCCAATCCATGAACACAGAATGTCTTTCCCTTTATTAGTGTCCTCTGCAGTTTCTTTCAGGAGTGTTTTGTGATTTTCAGTGTGCAAGTCTTCCACATCCTTGGTTAAGTTTATTCCTAAGTATTTTCTTAATTTAGAAACTATTTTTAAAAATCCTTTTCAGATTGTTAATTGTTAGTGTAGAGAAATGCAACTGATTTAGTGTGTTGATTTTGCATTTATTAGTTATTTATAATTTATTAGTTCTAACAGGTTTTTTTTTTTTGGTAGAATTTTTAGAGTTTTCTACATATAAGAATCATGCCATCTGTAAACAGAGATAATTTTACTTCTTCCTTTCAGTTTGGATGCCTTTCTTATTTTCTTTTCTAATTCCTCTGGGTCACACTTCAAGTATTATGTTAAAAATAATAGGCAAATGTTGGAGAGGATGTGGAGAAAGGGGATCCCTCTTACACTGTTGGTGGGAATGCACGTTGGTACAGCTACTCTGGAAAACAGTGTGGAGGTCCCTTAAAAAGTTAAAAATAGAGCTACGCTATGACCCAGCCATTGCACTAATGGGTATTTACCCCAAAGATAAAGATGTAGTGAAGAGAAGGGCCATATGCACCCCAGTGTTCACAGTAGCATTGTCCACAACAGCTAAATCTTGGAAGGAACGGAGATGCCCTTCAACAGATGACTGGATTAAGAAGATGTGGTCCATATATACAATGGAATATTACTCAGCCATCAAAAAGAATGATTTCTCAACATTTGCTGCAACATGGACGGGACTGGAAGAGATAATGCTAACTGAAATAAGTCAAGCACAGAAAGACAATTATCATATGGTTTCACTCAGTTATGGAATATAAGAAATAGCAGGAAGATTGGTAGGAGAAGGAAGGGAAGAATGAAGGGGGGGGTAAACAGAAGGGGGAATGAACCACTACAGACTATGGACTCTGGGAAACAAACTGAGGGCTTCAGAGGGGAAGAGGGTGGGGGACTGGGATAGGCCGGTGATGGGTATTAAGGAGGGCATGTATTGCATGGTGCACTGGGTGTTATATGCAAATAATGAATTATGGAACACTACATTAGAAACTAAGGATATACTGTATGGTGACTAAACTAACATAATAAAAAATTATTTAAAATTAACAGAAAAAAAATAATAGGCAAGAGTGGACATCCTTGTCTTATGCCTGATCTTAGAGTTAAAGCTTTTAGCCTTTACCATTGAGTATGATGTTAGCTGTGGAATTTTCATATAGGGGCTTTATTATTTGAGATGCTTTTCTTCTATTTTTTGTTTTATTGAGTGTTTTTATCATGAAAGTGTTTTTGATTTTATCAAATGCTTTCCCTACATCTATTGAGATGATCTTGTGGTGTATTATATCGATAGATTTTCATGTGTTGAAACATCCTTGCACGAATAAATAGATTTTCATGTGTTGAACCATCCTTCCAGGAATAAATCCCACTTTGTCTTGATATATGATCCTTTATATGCTATTGAATTTCATTTGCTAGTATTTTGTTGAGGATCTTTACATCAGTATTCATCAGAAGTACTGGTCTATAGTTTTTTTCTTTTTTCTTTCTTTCTTCTTTCTTTCTTTCTTTCTTTCTTTCTTTCTTTCTTTCTTTCTTTCTTTCTTTCTTTCTTTCTTTCTTCTCTCTTTGACATCAAAATTCTATCTGTAAAGTACATATGTACTAAACCAGTACATTAATAACTCTGAGAACTCAAAATATATACATGTTGCTAACAAAGTCATAAATATTAGAAGATCGTAGTTTGTGGGCCATTCAGACATTCCCTATAGCTTGCCATGAAGCAGGAAGGCATAGAGGTAGGAGCATAGGCCTTGGAATCAGCATTCCCACATTGAGAAATACACCTATCTTTGGAAAAGTAGGATAAGCGTGCACCTTTAAGGGTTGTTATAAGCTCTAGAGGAAATATATATTAATAGTCCATCTTTGTGATTTACAAAGAGACCAGGTGCTGCTTAAATGCATTGGACTTTTATCTCATTTAATCCTCACTACAACTCCAGGAGGAAGGTGCTATTATTATCCTCATTTTGCAAAGAGGAAACTGGCTTGAAGCATTGACTCTCCTGAGGTCACAAAGCCATTACATATTCAAGCAGGGCTTGAACCCCGGCATCTGACTCCCCATTATTTTTAACTACTATGCTATAATGCTTCCCATTTTCAGTGCATAATATAATACGTAGGTAATCACTTTTCTGTCCTACTGTTTCCTTTCCCTTCCATCTCCTCTTTTTTCTCCTCTGCTTTTTTCTTCCTTTTCAAGACCCACATTTGAAGATTCATATCATTGTAGCACCTCTGCTTTCTAAGCGAGCTGGAGAAACAGTGCCATCAAAAGAAAAATACATTCAGGACAATTAGTTATTAAACTAAGTAGATTACACTTTTGATATTTGCTTGCTTGATCCCTAGTGTTTAGACCTGCTTTATGGTCACAATCTCAATGATATGTTCATCGTGTCTGGGGCCTCAAACCAGACAAGGTCACACTCTGCATGTATTAAGCATCTAATATCCAGGCCCTGTGTTACGTGTTCCACAACTATTGTTTTATTTAAATCTCATACGAACCATGGAAGAGTTCTAAGCCAAGGAAGGACTCATTCTCTTATTCCACACTGGTCTCATATGTAGTAACTATTTAAAAACAGTCACAAGAAGAGCCGATGCTTTTTAAACTCCCTGACAAGTTTCCTTTCTGTGTATTTGGAAAGTGATATCTTTTTTAAGCGTTTGGTATAAATATTCTCCACAGTTCAAGTTTACATTGCAACAAGAAGAAAGAATATTATATTGATGAAAACATTTTTAAAATTTGGCGTTTAAAAAGGCCATACTGAAATCAATATTCATAGAATTTCAACCTCTTTCTCAGCAACTTTTCTCAGTACAGACAAAGCCAATTCTTGTCTGGCTCAAACTAAATCCTCCTAAAAGAAGAAATGATGTCAGAAAGTGTGATCAGTATGGAATAAAGGTTCGCTGTCCTCAGGCTCCTTGGGAAATCCTGACTCACGGAGTCTCTACAAGGAAGGTACCCCTTGGATATGCTAAGTGCAGTCACACATTTATTCACAGGTGCATTGCCAGCACTCACCTCAAAGCCAAGCGCCTCTGTGAATCCCTGGCAAAAACAAGGGTGTGGCCTTGGCTTTGTAAAGCAGCCGCAGGAGTGAGGAGGATTAGTAAAAAGGGAAAGATCGCCAGAATGAAAGTACACGCAGGAGATCTTATCTTCACCGATGAAACTTTCCAGCCTCCCGGTGCCCAGAACACACACTACAGAGGTTTGTAGAGATAGTAAGGATGGAGCAAGACAAAACAAACAAACAAAGAACCCCAAAGACCATAAACAGTACAAATTCATCCGAAGGTGAAGCTGCCATGAATGCTTCCGTATGAGAAATAGCTGCTAGTCTGTAAGAACCCTGAAAGTGAAAGTGGTTCCCTTTTAAGTTTTGCAAACTCTGTGAGGTGATGACAGCTTCCCGCAGATCGGCCTTTAGCTGATCAGATTTCAGGGGCTCATTGGGCTCCAAGGCCAAGTTCTCATCCTGTGTCACAGGGGAGGGTTCACTTAGAGGAGAGCCCATATGGCCAGGGTAAGTGTACAAAGGCACCTCTCCCTGCACCCTCCCCGTGGCCCCTTCAGGCAGCCAGAGGCCAGCTTCTCTAACGCAGGCTGGATTGGAATTTATTTTAAGCTTTTTACAACTGCAAGTGAGTATTTTCATTATAAATGCAATGGTGCACCAGGACTCAGTGCCGGCGATGCTAAAGCTAAAATCACCTGGGAGTAGTGAGTCTCTGAACGATAACTTGCAACGTAGACTTGGAACAGGCTTGGGAATCTTTTTTTTTTTTTTTATTATGACTCCTTGATTCAGAGAAAACATAAACTTAAGTGACTAGAAAAGTCAGCATTCCATAATATTTCTCTTGTATATTGCACTTATTTCTCTCATGGGATAACTACGGAAAACCTATTTGGGGGAAAAATATGGGAGATTCAGTTCTATTCTATGCAAAGCATGATTTTCCCCAGGGGGAAAGAAAGTGTGTGAGTGTGTGTGTGTGTGTGTGTGTGTGTGTGTGTGTGTGTGTTAGAGGGAGAGGGGGAGAGAGAGAGATTGGGAGAGGGAGAGAAAGGGAAGGAGGGAGAAAGGAATGTCTGAGAAAACTGAATTTTGCATGTCTGAGTTATGTCTTTCAAGACTCCATATGATGTTTCCCTGCTTCTAAAATTTTCCAGGGTTGTCATCCAGAATCAACAAAGCGAATGCAAAGACCACCAGCCACCATCACTATCTCAGGGCAAAACACCTCAACAGTCACAATCCTTCGATACTAGCAGTGAAACCTTCTTTGGAAATTGTCACTCACAGGCCAGAGTCCCTGCATCTCAGAGCAAATCCTCTGACATTCTCAGTCTCTCCTGCTGTAACTTCATCTTCCACTTGTGCCTTGGGGTCATTTCCAAACAGCGGGACACCAGACATACTACCTTCTGAGGAGCCATACCTAAGTACAAGAGGATGGGGTTTCACTGTGGGCTCAAAGCCTTTTTACCTTGGAGACTTTACAGTAAGTCAGGACCTGGCAGTAACATGATCATTTGTTGTTTAGAATGTTAATGGCTCCACTGAGTTATCTACTTATTTAAAAAATAAAATAAGAACCACATTAAGATAAATCAATCCGTCTTTCCTATGCCATGTCAAGAGTTAAAAAAATTATCGAATTACCAAATATGTCGCTAATTCTCTTCTGGCAGTTCACGGTTTCATGTTTAGGGCTGAAGTCAGGAATAACATTTTTCTGAATTTACTTCAATTCTGGTTGTGCTCCTGACTCCCATTTGTGAACTTCTGCAAATCACGTGGGGGCTGCCTTACATGTCTGAGTTACTTGGGAATTATTCCTACTCTTTTTACACATACAAAGGTGGAAGCCTCTAGCGTTTTGAAATCTACCTTACAATGTTACTGCTGGTGAGGATGAGGAAGTTATTGTCCCCTTTGTCCCCTTTGCAGGTTTTATCCCACTGACTGGCCCTGACCATTCTTCTGGGCCCGTTTGACATGAAGAGCACCTAACAGCAGTGTTAATCCCCAGGATTTGGGAGGGAGCTGGGATTTGGAGTTCTCTCTATCTTCAGCCCTTCGCACCATTGCTGAGACTACAGTGACAGCAGCAGGACACGCTGCTGGTGCCCTGCACAGCTGACCCTCAGAACGTGTGGGCTCTTCTGTTCCCTTAAAAGCGAGAGCTAGTACCCTTCTCTGGCAAACGTGAGCAGAAAGGGCTGAGAGAGAAACAATGAACTGGTAAGAACCCGTAAGAGGAAGAAAGTAACGTACTGTTAACCATAAAGGTTTTGCCCACAATGCACCTTTTCCTCCCACCACTAAGGAAAGAAACTTCATCTACACCCGTGTGGATCAACCCTTCCTGATTTAGACTGAGATTAAGACCCCTGCTTTACGAAGAGTACACGGTGCTGCTTCTGCTGCGTTGATCACACAGCTCTCGAGTCAAAACCTATTCTCATTCCAAAGAAATGAGACGTTTCTTCAATGGGAAATCTATTCATTAAGGGTCTCCTGAGCATGAAGCTGAAAGTTTGGGGGATTATAATATAATTGGGGAATACACTCTAAAGTAACAACTGAAAAAAATCAGAGTAACTTCATAAATAGCATAGCTAAATAAGTCATTTGAGAAGTCCCTAAATAAATTATGGAAACATTTATAGCATATATGTTAAGTACAGTTTTGTAAATATTTCCTTTCAATCTACAATGTAGATAGTTTAATTGTATTTTAATTTTTTCCCATGATGTCCTATAGCAATAAGTTGTTCGAGAAGTGGCAGAGCATAGTGGAGCCTGGGTGGCTCAGTTGGTTAAGTGGCTGCCTTCAGCTCAGGTCATGATCCCAGGGTCGTGGGATTGAGTCCTGCATCCAGCTCCTTGCTCAGTGGGGATTCTGCTTTTCTCTCTCCCTCTCTCTTTTCCTCTCCCCCTGCTCTCTCTCTCTCTCAAATAAATAAATAAATAAATGAAATCTTAAAAAAAAAAAAAGGTGGCAGAGCATAGAGCATGCACTGGCCTTCACATCTCTGACCATGTCTAAACACCTGTTCCACGATTGTGATAACTGCTTCCTCTCTGACTTTTGTGTCATACTGAAAGCTATTTTCTGCTAGATCATTGCCTATCTGAATATTAAAATATAGCTATTGCTGCTAGACTAATTAGTTCTCGACACCACACACATCTTCCTCAGTCTGAGTGGTTCTGTCAATGATGTTCAACATCTTAATAGTTCCTAAGCTGTACATCACCCGTCTCTTGGTCTACCCCACTGGCAACAGGCCATAGTCCTACAGAATTGGAAAGCCAAAGTTGGTCCAAAGAAAACAACAGGATAACGCCATACTATCTCTGCCTCAATTTTTTCCCTTCATTTTCCTTTTCACTCATGTATTTTCCAAATACTGAATCATGAGTTTCCTTCTCAAGAATCTGGCCAAATCCCTAGGGAGACAAGAACACAATGTTTTTATTTTCATTTAGATTCATGAAAGAAACATGGGCCATAGTTTGGAAGACTATCAAGATTTCTGAGACTTATCAACATGTTCAATGAAAATGAGGGGCGCCTGGGTGGCTCAGCCATTGAGCATCTGCCTTTGGCTCAGGGCGTGATCCCAGGGTTCTGGGATCAAGCCCCGCATGAGGCTCCCTGCTTGGATGGGAAGCCTGCTTCTTCCTCTCCCACTCCCCCTGCTTGTGTTCCCTTTCTCGCTGGCTGTCTCTCTCTCTGTCAAATAAATAAATAAAATCTTTAAAAAAAATACTTAAAAAAAAAAAGAAAATAAGCAGAGGGTTTGGACTCCCTACTGCAGGCACCACGTTGTTTCAACCGGTGCCTCCATCAGTTAATCATTAATATCTTCATGAGCCCAGGGCACCTGGCTGGCTCAGTTGGTGGAGCATGTGGCTCTTGATCTCGGGGTTGTGAGTTCAAGCCCCAGATTGGGTATAGAGAATACTTAAATCAATCAATCAATCAATCAATCAATCTTAAAAAAATGTCTTCAAGAGTCTGGTAAAATCTGAGTATAGCCAGATCACAGCCTATTTAAAGGAGATGGAATCTGTAATTTCATAATACTTTCTTAATTGCTTGAGTTGAAAATAACAGCATATTTCTCTCTCATGCTCTAATACAGACACAGATTGGGAGACGTCACAAATTCACAAAATGTTTAAAACTAACCACGCCAATAACTTAATCTGCCTACTGTCTTCTTTTTGAAAGCTTTAATATTGAAGTGAAAAGAAGCTTTTCTTTTCTTCCTAAAAATATCCAGTTATTTTTAGAGTTTAGAAGATAGATATTCCCTACAACTGAGATATATCACCTACTTACTCAGTTTCTTTCTACTCAGGGACTATGTTTTAGAAAACATGAATCATACACTTAAGGTTAAACATACTACAAAATTGCAAACTTCTGTAGTAAATGGAAATTACATATAAAGTGAGACTTTTCTTCTTTTTAATCTAGAGAAAATTTAAAATATATAAAACAGAGGGAAGGACCGTAAGAGCTATAGTTCTGCTCCTTTATATTCTTGTTCCTAAATACATTCTGTAAGTAGTTCCATCTGTCAATTCATCTGAATGTATTTCTCCTCTGGTATCTTACAAATATAAAGTGTTAAAACTTGTCTTACATGGAACTTTTAAATCCACTTTGAAACATGCATCCCTTCAGGCCAGCAAGTGCTAATTTCTGGCACCAAAGTGCATCGTTTTGATTTCCTGGAACCCGACTATCCTACCCATTACTTGAATCTGTCCGTCTAATCAGCTACTTAAAAATTTTCAGTAGAATTCTCGTTTCCCAAAGTGAGGTCTGGGAACTGCTGAGAACAACGGGGAGTGTTCGTCCACGGCAACTCCTCCATCCCATCCAACGCTAGTGATTCCCTATTTCTGGAATGTGCATGTTTTAAGACTCTTAGAAGACTGAGATTTACTGATAAATCCATTTCCATTTGGCCATATCAGTTGGTTGATGTAACACGAGAATGAGGGATTATCGCTGAAACTAGTACAGCATCATCAGTGTCAAAGCCTGTTTTTCTTAACCTTCTTCTGCTCTCTTCTCATACCATCTTCTTGTCCTTTCTTAAAATTGACTTTTCTCCAATGACTGAGTATGCTCCACAGCCTTCCCCGTGGAGACTTTGCCTTTCCTTATCTTCTTCAACTTTTTGTACATTGTATGTCTTCTCTGATCAAATTAAGCCCTGTGACGGCAGAAATTTTGTCAGTCTTGTTCTTTTTCATATCCATGCTGCTTAAAAAAGGGTGTAGCATGTATTAGATAGTCCATAAATATCTGTGAATGAATGAATGCGTTAGGGAGAGATCTTGCTCTTGGTTCTCTAGTACTTCTTCCATAACCAGATGTCTTCTCATTTGAAATATACCATCAAATTATACTGCATCCTCTTCTGATTTATTTATGACGCCAATGTGAAAGGCTTCCTCTCCCCAGGCACTATGGATATAAAGATAAATGGGGGGGGGACATCTAGGTGGCCCAGTCAGTTAAGCGGCCAACTCTTGGTTTGGGCTCAGGTCATGATCTCAGGGTCATGAGATCAAGCCCTGTGTTGAGCCTTGCATTTGGCTCCATGCTCAGCGGGGTGTCTGCTTGGGTTTCTCTCTCCCTCTCCCTCTGCTCCTCCCTCCCCACTCTCTCTATCTAAAAATCAATAAATAAATCATTTAAAAAGATGAATAGAGCACACTCTCATGTGTTTGAGAGGTTCAGAATCAAAAGTGAATGGGACACCTGGGTGGCTCATTGTTTGAGCACCAGCTCTTGATCTCAGCTCAATTCTTGACATCAGGGTCATGAGTTCAAGCCCTGCATTGGGCTCCATACTGGGTATGGAGCTTGCTTAAAAAAAAAAAAAAGAAAAGAAAAGTGAGGACCTCATTACCCCTGTCATCCTGTTTTCACCTTAATTCAGCACCTGATGATTCATATTTTGCTCTCTCTTATGTTCTTGAACAGTATTTCTGATGACCTTTCTGAAAGCTTGAGCTCAGTCTTCTACCCCGTGACATTATCTCCTTTGGACACCAGTCACCTATAACAGAATAGGGCTCATGCAATTCAGTCAAATGTGTAATTGTATCACAAGATCTCAAAATACAATGTTTTCCCATTCCAGATACAATTTATAAATTCAACTGATTATAACAATATGTATTAAGCACACAGTATTTTTAATGTATCATGAAAAGTAGAATAATGAAGGAAACATATATACATACTATGTAATATATATAATCATTATAGTACATACTTTTCTCATTATTATATATCTAGTGTGTGTGTGTGTGTGTGTGTGTGTGTGTGTATAATGGGCTTACATAAAATATCTCATGCGATCTAGAGTACTTTTACTCTGCAGATGGTGGAACTGTGGCTGAGAGTGGCTGGGGCCCACAGGTGTCTTTTCTATTATGCCATATTGTACCCCTCTCTCATTTATTTCCTCTGCTAGTCCCGCTGAACCTGCCCTTCCTCCTGATTGTCCTATTGAGTCACATGGTCCCAACGAATGCACCTAGGATAGTCTGATCTTGGTTTTCTTCCTTCCTGCCTTGTGTCACCTGGTGTCAACCTCCCCACAGCCCTGGCTTACACCCTGGCCGAGACAATCTGTTCATCTTCCACTGGGACAATTCTCAGACCCAGATAACCTCAATCGTGGGCTTTCTTTACACATGGACTTGAAGGTACAGCTGATAAAAGGAACCCATTTCATTGCCAATGTAAGCTTTTGAAATTCACCTGGGACATTCTTACTGTTCAAAACCCTTTTATTGACCTCTTGTGGATTCTCTGAAGTCATGAACTTATGGCTGTACCATGGCTCACACTGGCAGTATGTCTTTTTGCTTTCTCAGTTTCAGATTTCTTGCCTTTATCTGCCCAGTGAAAAATGCTGCTGGAACGTAGTGCGTGTAATTCAGTACTCTTATTCCATCAGTCTGGTCTCCTGCCGCACATCCTGATTTCTGTCAGAGCACCGCTGTTCTCTCATCTACATAAACCCAATCTGAGGTATTCTTAGCCAAGCAGTTCCTTAACCGCTCCAAATTCTCCCCAAGCGCCAATCTCATTCCCCCAGAATCGCTTCTTATGCCATCTTAATTGTCTTCACACTGATACCAGCCAAGAATTATATAATTATTTCACAACTGCTAAGGATATATTCTGACATTCTCATTGTAGGACAGAAGGTGGAAATATTTGTGGAATAAATCAATGAGTGCCCCACTGAATACATATTTGACATGTGGGAAAATAAAGAGCTGATGTACACACCCCTGCCTCCCAGGGCAGTTTTATGCTGAGCTTTTTCTCGGTAGAGGTCACATTTTTTATTAATTTTTTCCCTTTATTCCCCTAAATCTCAAGGTGCTCTCTAACTTTAAACTCTTTTGAGTAACAAGCTCATTTTCCCCAATAACAAGCACTCAAGAATTTCATTTTGATTTAGCTGATTTTAGTTTTGAATGTTAAATGACTTTGTGGGAATTGGATAAAGTTTTTGCGGATTTTTATTAACCTTAAAACAACCCAGAATTTATGTATTATACAAAGTCCAAAAAGACCTTGGAAGTTCTTGTGATAAAGCGACATGAAGATAAATTAATAACTACTGGTAAGTGTCTTGCAGTGAGTAAATAATGAATATTTGAGGGAGAAAAAAAGTTGAATCATGTTCTTGGAAGACACTTGGAATCACCATGGAGGAATCCCTAAACATCTCCCAGGACCCCTTCGAGACGTTTCCTCTTTACCTTTCTGATACCTGAAGTTTCATATTTTTTACTTTCAATATAATCACTTTAAATATGTATTAAATCCCGATCTGTGACTCTAATTTAAAGCATGCCCTCTTCTCTGTGTCTTTTTCTTAGGCCTTTATTTTGTTTTTCATTTACAATTGGCTGTTTCATATGAAGGGCTATTCAACTCAAGTACCTTAAACTCATTAGGGGAATGATGGTAACTATTGAATAAAAATATAATATATTCCATACCTTTTTTTTTTACGACCAGTTACATAGTTTCACATCAAATCAAACCTGACTACTCTAAACCACATTCTTGAATAGCTTACTATTTTTAGTCATTTTACATTTTTTGCAGAAATAAGCAAGGGGACCTCTTGACTCTCCAGCATTCTTTCCCCCATCCAGGCTGCAGAGCTATGGCTAATCTTTGAGTCACTAAAGACATGTTGTTATGTGTGGGTGGTTTTTTTTTCTGTTTCTTCTCTTTCTCTCTCTCTCTCTTTTTTTTCCCAGAGACTGCTAAAATCGCACCGGCTCCAGAGTTTCACCCTCATGCCCTAGCAATAGAGGTCATCAGTAGCACGGAGTCACTTTGGGATATCTCCCAATCAGAAACAAATAACAGTGACTCCTTTGGGAATCCACCGAGACCACTGCAGACCTTCCAATGAACAGTTAAGCTTTGTAGTGTGCCTCCTTGAGAAACAGCTGTTTGTCTAACCTTTGAACTGACCGATACATTAATCTGAAACATAATTTAGCTCTGTCTGAGCTTCTGGGGATGGCATGAATAGCTGGCTTGCTTACATTCTACCAGTCTCCAAAATAATACTTTTTGTGCTTGTTTTTTTTTAAAGGGGCATTTTCCCTTTCCCAATTTAATTATGTATGATTATTTGATAAGGGAATGCCAGAGCTCAGGTACAGTTCCTACACTCCTACTCTGAAAATTCTCCCTCTATCTATTTTTGATCCTGCTGTTAGTTACTGATACTCATCAGAATCCATAAAGCAGCTACTGCTGTCTCTGGAGCCTCTTTTCACACCAAAGAGAAGGTTGTGCTCAGGGCTTTGCTCCGGCGAGGAGGGGTTAAGAGGAGCGGCACACATATGCAGGCCCCTGCATTGTGAATTGGTGTGCTTGTCAAATAACACCGGCACATTCTCCAGGAAAGCCCTCCTTTGAGGCAACTTCCTGTGGAGTCTCCTTTTCCAAGCTGGAGAAGGTTTAGAGCACTTGAAAGTAGCCGATTTTGTCACTCCTTTAATAGAATGAGATTCCTATCAATTCAATGGAAAGAACAGGAGAGAAACCCTAGCAACTGGGAAGATACTTAGATCACAAATGCTTAACGGGAAGACCACAATCCTGTTCTTCTGTGTGTTGGGAGCAAAGGAAGTCATAAAATCAGGGAGAACGAGCTTGTTTCTCAGAAGAGTTTAAAGTCAGAGAGAAAACAAGGAGAACACAATTGTAAGGTATTCAGCCACCTCAGAGATGCAGCGGTCTCCAAGACTCATGAGTTCGTTTGCTTGCGTGCTTTTAAAGGAAACAAGAAAACGCCACTCTGGGCAACTGGGTGGCAGCTGAGGGTTGATTCCGAGGGACAAAAGAGTCCACAGGCCCTGAGCCTTATGGGCTGATGAAAAGATGAGGACCAGAGATTTGGGAGATCTCACGCAGCCTGCCAAGTCTGAATCTCAGCTCCTCTGCTAACCCTGGAGCCGTAAGAACGTTTTCAACCTCTCCGTGCCTTCTATGTATCAACTGTAAAATGAGAACAATCCTAATTCACTCGTCTGAGAGAAATGCTGGGGGTATTGAAAGAGGTGACACATGTAAAGGAAGAGACTGCCCAGAGTGACTCTAAATCAAATACTGACTATACACCTTTCATTCCCCAACTGCATGGCTGTGGATGAGGCAGTCCGTATTTTTGGAAGTCATTTGTTTCACATATGACAGGTGAGGGGACTAGATTGTTCCCGAAATAACTTCTAGCAATAAAGTGCCACGATTCTCATGAATTTTTAAGTGTTCACATATCTACCAGTTAATATTTATCATGGTAATAGTAATCATCAATGTTTACACTGTATGTACTGACTTATATTACATTTTCTCATATTTTATTTTATTCTTACAATAGTCCTTCAAGATTGGTATTCTCATATTTCTCATGAATATTTTATTTTCGTGAATATTTTCATGAATATTTTATTTCGTGAATATTTTATTTATTTGAGAGAGAGAGAGTGAGGGGGAGGAGAGAGGGAGAGGTACAAGCAGACTTTGCGCTGAGTGCAGAGCCTGACTTGGGGCTGGATCCCACGACCCTGAGATCATGACCTGAGCTGAAATCAAGAGTCAGATATTTAACCAACTAAGCCACCCAGGCGCCCCAAGATAGGTATTCTTATATTTCTATTTTGCAGATGAGGTAGTTAAGTTTCAGAAATTTTAAAGAGCTGCTCAAGTAAGGTCATGTCCATATTTTTATTTTGACTATAAACCAAAAATGTTGATGTACTTTTGGGTGTCTATATTGCCACAATGCATTTAAAATGGTTATACGCAAGTAATGAATCATGGAACTTTACATCAAAAACTAGGGATGAACTGTATGGTGACTAACATAATATAATAAAAATTATTATAAAAAAAATAAATAAAATGGATATACACCAAACTCATTGGCAAGGAAAAGTTAATTGCCTATGCCTGTGTAGTATTAAAAAAATGAAAAAGCCTGATTCTTGTATTCATGTGACCTATAGTTCTGGACCTCAATCGTCTCATCTTTGGAATAGGGAGGTAGTACTAGATATTTCCAAGATTCTTTAGCCTGAGTAGTCTAAGAGTTTTGCTCTTGGAGCAGATCTCTCTCCTAACACGAGCCTCCCTTGTAATTTAGCCTTGTGTTTACTTCTCTAATGAGGTATGTCCATTCTAACAGACTGCACACATTAGCAGACCATCTTGCTCCCTTCTGAGGATCTGGGTGAAAGACTATGGGGACCCCAAAGAATCAAGCAGAGACTTCTCAGAGAAGGATTCACTCCTTGTTCAACTGATCAGCTTCCCATAGCCGGATACCTCATTTGTTTATTTCTATTCTTTCTACGTGCAATCTTCCTGATGCTTTTTCTTTTCCTACAAGGAAAGAGAGTTTGATTGCTGAGATTATTAACTCTCTTTTCCTGGAATATAGGCTTTAATTGTTTTTGGCAGGAAACTTGAAGAAAGGTCTCCTTCTGGGAACTCTGGTTGTGAAGCACATTGGAATGAATGGAAGTTTCTATTTGCAATTAAGAGAGGTGATCTCCTGTGTATTTTCACTGTCTAATCTGAAAGCTAGTATTTCCCATGAGAAAACCAACATCAAGATACCAAAGCAGCAGCAATAAAATTCTGCAGAGTCTTGCATCAGTGACATTTCAATTTCTACATATCCTAACAGCAGTCCTATTTTCTTTTTGCTTTAGGGGGGAAAACAAACAAACAACAACAACAAAACAACCTGGACACAGACTTTCTATACATATTGGTGAAGGATGTTTTAAAGTCAAATGCTCAACTCCATGTATCAGTAGGATCATTTAGAGTTGGTAGATTTACAGATTCTTTGGATTCTCCTGTTTTTACTTTAAATCTCATTGCCTACATCACTGTTATTTCACTTTCCTTTAAACTGCCATAAAAAGTGCCAACTATCAATGACAGCCTCATATCAATCAATTCCTTTAGGGCCTGGTATCAACAAGATGACAGAACATTAAGATTGTTTCTCCTCCCATGGAGAAACCAATTTCAACAATACACTGATCATTTCCTTTCATTAAAAAACCAGAAAACTCACCCCAAGGGTGAGTGACCATATTACCACATGGATGCTGGTAAAAAAAAAAAAAAAAAAAAAAAAAAAAAAAAAAAAAAAAAGTGGCACTCTCTTTGCATATTCTCTCCCCAGGAAACAGCACTATATCATTGGGAGAAAACTTCTAGCTCTTTGCTTTTCCCAAACGGGCAAAAGAGAAGACTAGAAAGTACCTCCAACATTCTGATTTTTTAGGGTCTGTCCAGGGGACTAGCTTTTGTCTTCATTGTTTCAGAGCACTGACACAACCCAGCAGACACCAGGTGCCTAGGGAGTACTGCGAGAATGGTGCATATAATTTGTAATTTTAATTCTGGTGTAGAAGGTAAAAGACAAAAGTATAAAAATAACCATAACAATAAAAATATGTTCATGCATACATACTATAAAACGGTGTCAGGTGTAACATCAATAACATAAATGGAAGGGGGCGAAGTAAAAGTGTAGTTTTTGTGTGTGATCAAACTTAAATTTGTTATCAGCTTAAATAGATTGTGATGACTATCAGATATTTTATGGAAACCTCATGGTATTCACAAAGAAAATAGCTACAGATCATACACAAAAGAAAATGAGAAGGGAATCAAAGTATCTTACTACCAGAAAATCAATGAAACACGAAGGACTCTAGCAAGAGAAAGAAAGAGGGACAAATGGGCTCCGAAATTGATGGAAAACAATTAAAAAGACAATAGTAAGTTCTTCCCTATCAATAATTACTTTAAATGTAACTGGGTTAAATTCTTCAAAAGACGTAGAGTAACTGAATGGATTAAAACAATAACAACAAAAAAACAAGATCCACTGTATGCTGCCTATGAGAAACTCACCTTAGAATTAAAGACACATTTATGGACACCTGGGTGGCTCAGTTGATTTAGCATCCAACTCTTGGTTTTGGTTCAGGTCATGATCTCCAGGTTGTGTAATCAAGCCCTGCCTCAGGCTCCATGATCAGTGGGGAGCCTGCTTGAGGATTCTCTCTCTCCTCCTCCCTCTACCCGCCCCCCACCCCCACTTGCATGCTGTCTCCCTCTCTCTAAAATAAATAAATACATCTTTTTTTTTTTAAGAATTAAAGACACATTTAATCTGAAAACGAAGGAATGTAAAAAGTAAACGGGAGCAGGGGTGACAATATTTCTAGCAGATGTTAGGCTTCGAGTCAAAAACTGTCTGAAGAGACAGAGAAGGACATCCTACAGAAAGGAAAGAAGGGTCCATTCACCAGGAAGATATAACAATTATAGATATATCTGTACCCAACATCAGCACCTAAATATACGAGGTAAACATTGACAAAACTGATGGAGAAAGAAACAAGCAACACAGTAATAGTAGATTTCAACATCCCACTTTCAATAATGCTTAGAATATCCAGACAGGATATCAGTGAGGAAACAGAGGACTTGAACACTATAGACCAAACAGACCTAATGGAATATTCCATCCAGCAGCAGCAGAATACTTCCTTCATGAGTGCACAAGGAACATTCTCCAAGATAGATAACATGTTAGGTCAGAATATAAGTCTAAGATATGTAAAAAGATAGAAGTCATCCCAAATGTTTTCTAACTGAAAAGGAATGGGACTAGAAATCAGTAGCAGAAAGAAAGCTGGAAAATTCACAAATATGTGGAAATTAAAAAACACACTCTTAAACACCTAGTGGGTCAAAAAAGAAATCAAAAGAGGAATTGGAAAATAGTTTGAGAAAACAATGAAAATGAACACACAATATACCCAAACCTACAGGATGCAGCAAAAGCAATACTAAGAGTGAAGTTTATAGCAATAAACACTTAAGTTAAAAAAGAAGAAAGATTTCAAAAAACATACAAACTCTACACTGCAAGAAACGAGACAAGAAAGAAAAAATGAAACCCAAAAAATTAATGTAAGAAAGAAAAGGATAAAGATTAGAGCATAAATAAACATAATAGAGAACAGAAAATAGGGGGAAAAAATCAGTGAAACCAGGATTTGGTTTTTCAAAGGCCAATAAAACTGACAAACCTTTAGTAAGGTATCTAAGGAAAAAGAGAGAAAACTCAAATAAAGCAAATCACAAATGAAAAAAAAAGAAGACAACCCAACTGAGGCAGAGTATTAAAATACGTATGTAAGAGGCTGCTCTCTAGAGGCAAACGGAGAGAGGATGATTCGGAGGGACAGACTGCTAGAAAGGCAAACTTGCGAAAATGCTATTGTCATGTTCTGGCAAGAAATGACAGTCTGGAAGGATGACAGCGGAGCCAGGAACAAAGGGAATAAATCAATTCCAGTGGCACAAGTAAGGTACTATTAAGGCAGAATATAACGATATAATGAATACCCCCTCTCCATGTGCCCAGGGCAGATAGATGCCAAGGAGAGAATACAAGTATGATCAAAACTGCCCAGATCTGTACTTTCTGGTGTGGTAGGAAAATTAAAACAAACAAACACGTAAGCAAATAAATTAACAAGAAAATTACATATGTTGAAGTGTATCATGAAGGAAATAAGTAGGGGAGCAGTTCTGTGAATGAATATATGCAATAATGCTAAAGGAGCCCTGTGTCAGAGAAAAACCAGAGCTAGGTGGCAAAGGGGTAAAAATAGATTTTGCTCAGGATACAGCAGGGGAAAAGAGATCTCAGTATAGAACTGGATTTAGAATGCAGATTCTTGCTAAAACTAGAGTTTACAAGGGAGTATGCAAAGGTTGTGTAGGAGAAGTTTCTGGAGCCTCACTAAAGTTTGGCCAGGTTACAAATTTTTGTCAACTGTGAGTATATCTGTTCTATTTCATTCTTTGTATAACTCACTGTCTTTTAAAAAGTTTAAAAATGGACACTGATTAATAATAAAGAAAATTTTATATCCATTTTGTTAAGAGAGGAGTAAAAGAGAAAAAGAGGAAGTAAAAGGGAGAATCACTTCTACCTGATTTTTTTTAATTGGGGATTTTTGTAGTTACACAAAAGTAGCTGAAAGCAGGAATTCACTACACTGTTACTGAAACATGTCAGATCAAACATAGCCTTGAATAGATTAATTTCATACTGGTTATACCATACCTGCAAAAAAAAAATAAGTGGCATAATATAAAAATTATGAAATATGAAAATTTTATTAATATCTTCTTAATTAAAAACATGAAGACATACCTGATATGCAACCTCACGTTCTACTGTTAGAAAATAGAACGAGAGGTTGCATAAAGTAAAGGAGGTCTTACGTAATCAGCATTAAAATGGGAATTGTTTTAGGTGGTACAGTTGGGGGAAACTTTAATTCAAATCAAGTCCATATTTAGTAAGCCTACTCTTGCAGAAATTGTGCTAAGCCCTGGGATACAGGAAACTCCGTCACTGTTCTCTAGGAATAAATTATCTGATAATTTAGGAACTGATGACAGTACATCAAGATTTGGGGTATTCTAAGCTGATGTGTACACAGTTTAGTTATATATAGCTGTCAGGAGATTTCCTTTCTCTCCCTCTCCCTGACGGTATCATAGCTTCCTTCCTCATTATGCTTCCAGTTATTACCTCCTACAGGTTGGCTTGTGGGTATTTACAGGGAAATGTAGTGTGTTGCTGATTCCGGGTTTATAATGGATGCTAGTTTGGGTTGAGAGAACAATTCTCATGTAATTTAGAGAGAAATTATGAGTTTTTATAAGGGACTGATTAGAAATGTCAGACTAGGAGCAGCAGCATGCTTAT
Organism: Ursus americanus; assembly: GCF_024610735.1. Classification (NCBI taxonomy): domain Eukaryota; kingdom Metazoa; phylum Chordata; class Mammalia; order Carnivora; family Ursidae; genus Ursus; species Ursus americanus. The sequence continues at coordinate 29,108,157 of NC_142157.1, read as the reverse complement.
AAAGGCTTAACAATTCATTCTCCATGGGGAGTGGGAAGGCAGCCTGATTTACAGTATTTGCCAATTCCCATGGTGTATACACTCCCACGATGGTTTATTTCAAGTTACCAACATGACATTACTGAACGCATGGATGGGAAGAGAGGGTCATCGTCAGCTTTTGTAAGCTTCTAGGGGCAGCTCTTCACACCACCAAACAGTGTCAAATAACTGGCAAAACCTGGGAGCCGGAATGAATTTCAAAGACAGTCTTTGTCACTAAGAGCTCATTGTGGACACTTAAAATTTGAAGCAATACCCACGTATATCAAGAGGTAACAGGTGACAATGAAAACCAAATCATCCCCAAAGCAGTGTAAAGGTAAATAGGTAAAGCTAAAAACTTACCAATTTTTCATTTGCCCTATTTTGGTTTGGGCACATTGCCAGTATTTCTAACTGCCTAAACCAAGCTTTTGCCCCACTCTCAGACAGGATGAAAAATATTCTCTTGAGTGCCAATGTAAAATAACACATAGTTATCACCTTATAATCTACTAAATATCACATAAATATTTCAAAACACTAACAAAATCATTTGTGAGCAAACATAATATTAAGGATGATGGAGAAAGACAACAACAAAGGTAAAATGGTACCTATGAAGTGTACTTCCACTTTAGAATTTCCAAAATTTTGATATATCATTATTTCTTTTAAGATTTTATTTATTTAGAGAGCACTAGTGGGGGAGAAGGGCACAGAGAGAGGGAGAGGGAATCCCAAGCAGACTCCCCACTAAGCGTGGGGCCTGGTACAGGGCTTCATCCCACAACCCTGAGATCATGACCTGAGCCGAAATCAAGAGTTGGCCACTTAACGGACAGAGCCACACAGGTGCCCCATTCATACATCATTGTTCGTTCCTAAATCATCTGAGACTTTAACTCCTGGAGGACAAGAATAAGTCTGGCTCATTCTTCTATCCCACTGCCTAGCACACTTTCTTTTTATTTTATATTTTATTTTATTTTATTTTATTTTATTTTATTTTATTTTATTTTATTTTATTTTATTTTATTTTTATTTATTATGTGACAGAGAGACAGCCAGCGAGAGAGGGAACACAGCAGGGGAGTGGGAGAGGAAGAAGCAGGCTCCCAGCGGAGGAGCCTGATGTGGGACTCGATCCTGAAACGCTGGGATCACGCCCTGAGCCGAAGGCAGACACTTAACGACTGCGCTACCCAGGCGCCCCCTAGCACACTTTCTGAGACAGAATAGGTTTAATAAATATTGAGTTGATTTGGGTTAGTCTTCCCTAGCTTCCAGTATCCAAATTGACTCTCATATTACTGCTGGATTAAGGCAGACGCTCCCTGCTTTAATTGCCTAGTCTTTTCATTAGGCTGAAGTTACATGGATTCACAGAGGAAAACAAAAATCTACAAAACCTGACAAAGCATGTGACTGGACTATTAACACATCAGCAAATGTAGACATTAAGGAAATAGATGAAAAAATTTCAAGATTTTTATTAATCAAATGTATGCAAAGTGAATAAATATTTAGGTTTTATTTTAGCTCATTTAATAGAAATTTAAAAGATAATATTACCTAATTCTAGGGAACTGAGTTCCAACTCCTTCTGCCAGCACTAGAAGTTAATTTAAACCTTTTTGCAGAGCAAGAGATCAAGACACATGAAAATGATCATACACTTTTGACCCAGAAATTTTCCCTATGGAATGCATATGTATGTATTTTCTTTCCACAGGAAACAATATAGAAAGACAGATACATGTATATATATTTCAAATGGATAGCGAGGGGTCCTATAAGACTTAAGATGGTCACTGATTATTTTGTACAACTCAAGATGTGAAAACCACCAAATATTGAACAAAGAGGAGAGGCTAAATAAATGATGTGATTCCATGCTGACAGACTAGTAATGGATAATTTGAAGCAGCATTCAGATGGTAGAAATTAAGAAATATCCTTGAAATAGTAACACAAATATAATGGAAAATTGTGTAGCATTGTATTATAATTCTAAAGCAGGTGTTGGCAAACTTTTTATGTAAAAGGCTAGATCATTAGTATATTGACTTCGTAGGATATGTAGTCTGTATTACGGTTACTCAACTCTGTCCTTGCAGACTGAAAGCAGCCTTGAACAACACGTAAATGAATGGACATATCTGTGTCCCAATAAAACTTTATTTGCTAAAACAGGTGACCACCAGAGTTGACCCAGGGCCAAAGTTTATAGGCCCCTGTTCTAAGTATGAATTTCATGAACTAGAAGGGGCTGTGTTGAATTGAAAGCAGTTTTTTTTAAAGTGGGTACAGTTAAATTATTTATTTTCTTTTTCTTAAACACATGTTTAGTGTTTTTGCTATATTTTTTACTGACTATAGAACATTCTGGAAACTATATAGTTATATAAAAACACTTGCTTCATTATAAACCTGTAACTATCATGTTTTGTCAGAGTGACATGACTCACTTGGAATATAAGTTAACATGAGGGGAATTCATAAAGTTAAATTTATTACTTTGGAGTTCAATTTAAGCATCTACTAAATAACAGACATTGCATTAGAAGGTTCGTGTTTCTGTACACCATTTGCCTTAATGTTCATGACCATTGTAATGAAATATATTTTCTTTTCCTCTTTTGACAGAAACCTGATTTAGGTCATTTTCCCCAATGTCACAGCTAATAAGTGACAAATCCGGGACTAGAACCCATGCTATTAATTGTCATGCTATCTTTCCTGGGTATATTCTTCTTTAAAATTATTTTGTTATAGAAACTCATCCACCGAAGGAGAAATATCACTTTTAGAAGTCTGTTGTGAACATGTACCTCCAATAATATGGAAAAAAGTCACTCAAGACTGTTCAGAGTTTTGAGTGTCATTATTAGTAGTAATATCAAAATATCAAAAACGATACAGATCTATATGTGCATGTGTTTATACATGTATGTGTACATGCATATGCATATATATATTTGGTATATACACATATATAATAGTGTTTAAGTAAGAAAGGAGTATATATATGTATATATATATATATATATGCTTTGCAAAAAATTGGGATAGGAAAGAGAATGAGTTCTCCAAGCATATTGTTTTATAAATTTTCACTTTTGAAATATTTTCCCTTTCAAAAATTAAATTTTTCTTATTATGATGGCTTAAAAAGACTTAAAATTAAATGCTTAGACAAACTATTAACTCTATATCAAATTGATAACATAGCAACACACAGACAACAAAGAAATCTAAGTAACTTTGACCACATGACTCTCTCTAAACACCCTCAGTGAGATATATTTTGGGGAAAAGAATACTACAGGTAAACGTCACAATTTTCTTTTTTGGTAGACTTCTATTTGACAATGTTTGGGAAGTAGAAATCCCCGAAATTTTGGGTGTTACAGGACTGCGCAAATAAAAGGTAAATGTATTAATTCTGTTAGAAACAGTGTTATCTCTGCAGACAAAAGGAGATACAAATATGAAACAGACTAAGAAAATAAAGAATTCTATAAATCCTGTGTAATAGCCAAAAAAAAAAAAAAGAAGTCTAAATGAATAAACGATGTTACAACAATGTTACAGGCACACAGTTGAGAATCCTGGAGCTGTATAAAGCAATGAGAACGTTCTCAATCAACTGACATGTTTTCTTGAAAGGACAAATCCATATTGAATGATGCCATACAAATAAACTAGACTGGACCCTTCTGAACGTCAATGACAAGAAAGGTAAAACAGATAAATGAACTAAGAAAATTAAAACGAGACATAATAACCAAGTGCTATGCACACTCCTTTATTGGATTTTGGATGATCTAATATATACAACAACAAAGCACTTTCTTACACAAGGAGAGAAGCTCAAGCATGGACTGTACAATACATGCATTATACTGTATTATGTCAATATTAATGATCTTGAGTGTGAACATGGTATTATGGTTTTAAAGGGCAATATCCTTGTTACTAGGAAAATATGGAGAAGTAGTTAGGAGTGAGGTGTCCTGGAGTATGCAAGAGACTCAATTCAGAAGAAAAGGATATATGGAGATAGGGAGATACATTGATACGGCAAAAGGAAAAAAACAAATGTAGACAATTGTATTGTGATTCTGAGTAATCCATATACAGTAGTAATCACACTAGGGGACTTTTCTGAAAATCTGAAATTGTTCAAAATAAACAGTTGGTGTAGGAAATAAAAACTATTCCCCTCAGATTCAAATGGCAGATAATACAAAATTCTCCGAAAATCATAACACCATTATTTTCCCTGAGCGCTTTGAAAATATTACTCAAGGGGCACCTGGGTGGCTCAGTCAGTTAAGCGTCTGACTCTGGATTTCAGCCAAGTTGTGATCACAGGGTCATGAGATCGAGCCCACGTGGGCTTCATGTAGGGCATGGAGCCTGCTTAAGATTCTCTCTCTCCCTTTTCCTGTGCATCTCCCCACGGCCCACTCCACTCATGCTCTCTTTCTCTCTCAAAAAAAAAAAAAAAATTACCCTAATTTTGCTGATGCTAAATTGTTGTCAGCCTAATAGTTATATTTTTTTAAAACAAGTAATACTTTCTTAAACTTTTACAACTTTGCTCTTTGCCTTTCAAGTTCTACTTTCTGTTCTAGCCAGCTGTTTGTTGGTTTATATTAACCCTTTTGAGCCTTGGAGCAGCCTTCAATTGATGAATTTATTTCTAATTTTAGATCTGGAAAAATAGGAGTCATTGCCTTAAAACAATCTTTAAATTTACACCTTCTGTCTTTATCTGTGGCTGGTCTACTGTTGAAGCACACCCTTCAAACAGGTTATAGGCTTTTAAATGTCTTGACTATTTTTCGTTATTAAAAGACATGTTGAGTATTTGATTCTACCGACATTCCCTAAAAATGCCCTCCTGCACAATATATAATATATGCCATAGATTTGCCTTTCTGTAGCACTAGGCAATGTATCTGTCTCTGACCAGTTCTTATATTAATCTATCAGTCTGATGTACTTACTCATGTATGATGTGAATTTGGACCTATAACTGGTTATAGTACCAGCTTGGGTTTCCCAGTTTTCAAGGGTGTCTCCTTTCTATCCACAGCTTCAGGCAGATCACAAGTTTCTTTGCCGTTTCCCCAGATGGGAAGAATTTTTCGTTTCTGTCTTGAACGCGTATCAGTATCCTGTGCGCCTGTGTTTTTTGTCTAGCTCAGTTGTAGATCTCTGTATTTTAGGGCCTACGATCCTGACTTTCATTACGGAGGTTTATAGAAGCCATCCTCCTTGTAATATAAAGGGTTAGATTTGGAAAGTAAATGCACAGGAAGTGACCAGGTGGGAAGGGAGCAGAACGAGGTCTCTAGAAAAAGTTAAAGGTGATAGGTGATCAAATGAAGCAAAAATATTTTTCTGACAGCATTTCATGCAGATGAGAAACATTCACTCATTTGCATATATATATATATATATATATATATATATATATATATATATATATATATAAACTTTCTTGGTCATCTATACATACAATTTCATATTCCCTTTCTGTTACTGCCACTTGTGTAGAATATAATTGGGTTAATTCTATTTATTTTAAAAACCCTGAGTTTTCAGTTTATAAAGGCACATTAAAAAGGCATCATGCTCTTCCCCTTCCCAAGAATTTACTTCTCTCTTCCAATGATGTGGTCGACATGGGCTTTCTGTGTTCCTGGGGCTTCTGCCTCCCTGACCACACTCTGTTGACCTGGAGGGTGGGCATCTAAATTGGTTTTTCCCTGGAGCTCTTTAGAATTGCTATTAGCTAAAGTGATCCAACCCCTTCCTGGAAGCGAGACTGAGAAACTAAGCTATTTGGAGAGGAGAATAAAAATCACAAGAAAGCGAGAGATGGACCAAGAAGCACATTAAGAGTAGAGACACTGTCTTCAAAACGGATTGTCCTGCCCTGCCCGCCCCAGCTCATGCCACAGGGACTGGTGATAAGCCATCCAACCAAGCTCTCCTCAAATTCTGACCCCACAAATCACGGGCAAAGTGATCGTTTATGGCACCAAGATGCGGGGTAGTTTTTCACACAGCAATAGATAACTGGACTATTGAACAGAAAAAAGAAAACCTTTATGAAAGAACTGTTTAAGATTAACAGACGTATCAGCTTGCTCATATCCACTTTTGGGCTCCAAGCTACATTGAGAGTAAAGGTGACAGCGCTTAAGCATGCTGTAGTCTAGGGATATTTATCCACAGAAGTCCTGTTAAGTGACAGAAATGAAGACATGCCTCATCTCATTACAGACTGACATGCTCTCTGAAATTCTGAGAATATCACACCTGGATGCTGAATTCAATTTGAGGGCTCTAAGCCCCAGATGGTTTGGAAGAAGTTCAGAGAAGAGTAATCCCATCACTAACCCACACCTTCCCCAATTAAGAAATAAAAATTTAAAAAAAAGAGAAGAACCCCAATGACAGTCTACCCCACACATAAAACCACAGTGATTAAAGAAGGAAGGTTTGGCTAGAGATAAAAGACAAAGCTCGTAACTAACTACATGAAAATATACCTTAGGGCCAGCAACTGGTAACTGCAGGAAAGGTATGATCTGAGGCTAGAAATATTTGAAAGTCATTTTGCACCAGCAATAGAACAACTTTTTATGAGGTGTTACTAATAAGGTTACTACTAATATATATATGCATTTTTTAAAAATTCCTTTTTCTCTTAAGCCTATGTTAACTAACTTGGAGCAAAAATGTGAACTTGGGGGAGTAGCAGATTTGACTGAAGCTGGAGGACAGAAAGGTGCATTGTGTCATGATAACACCAATAAGCTAATCGACTTTCCCCTCAGTTCATACTTAGACAAAATTTTCCACGGGCCCCAACCTCTCCCAATCACGCCCATTGCCATGTTTCTCCTGACTAGACTATTGTCTCTGTGTGACCTAAAAATGATTTTAAACCCCGCCCCTTTTTAAAAGATTTATTTATTTTAGAGAGGGAATGCGCTAACAGGGGGAAGGGACAGAGGGAGAGGGAGAAAGAGAATCCTCAAGCAGATGCCCCAGTGAGCACAGAGCCCAACGGGGGGCTCTATCCCAGGACCCTAAGATCGTGACCTGAGCCGAAATCAAGAGTCTGAGAGCCAGATGCCCAACCGACTGAGCTACCCAGGTGCCCCCAAACTCCTCCCTTCTTAAATTGTGCAGAACACTTTGGTCCACCCCCCAAATTTCACTCTCCTCTCTTTAGGGATCTGGAAATCCCTTAAGGTAATTGGCTAAAGCATTGTCCACTTACTCCAGGTTTTTGACTCTGTCTCTTTTAACAGCCTCTGCAGGGAGCTGAAAATAGATTTGTTCAATTATGACAACTTTTAAAAAACCTAGTGACTCCAGTCAGTTTTGGTTTTAAATAGCATTTTCTTTTTTTCTGTGCATCTGTGACAGGCTATCACCTTAGAGGTGTTTATTGGGGCGTTTCTCTGGAATCAGTACCTTGAGGCAGGGTCGGGGGAAGGATTGATAATTGGGAGACATTGCAGACCTGACAAATTTAGCCCACTGCTTCTCATCTGATGGCCATTTTTCCCCAGGAGGGGACATTTGATAATGCTGGAGACATTTTTATTTTCACAATGGAGTGTGGCGTGAGGGATTGCTACTGGTGTCTAGTAGGTAGAAGACAGAGTACAGAGAACCAGGATTTCATGGTACTTTCTGGGTTGCTGAGAATAAGGAAGAATCCATGCATAACTGCATGGTCGGTTTCTACCGGAGCGAAGCTCACTATATGACTTACTATTTATTGATTCCTAACTGGTATGTCAGATGCCCTATCTGCTCCACTGTGCATCATGTATCTTTTCTTGGACTAGAACCAAAAATATTTATTTCTTATTTTCAGCGTTGACATGTAAAAATAGTTTATTTCTATTATTTTTTAATAAACATTTCACATTCATGTATCTTAGTGCCAACCATTCTGAAATCTGATAACGACAAGTCTGTAAGTACTTGATAAGATTTCCATCTCTGGTCAAATTGGTGCTCAATCTAATGAAAACACTTAATACTCATTCTACGTAATCAAAAGCAAAATGTAGATGTTCTGACTTTTAAAAACATAGAATTTAAGAAGTAGAAGGAACTCTAGTGGTCATGTAGTCCTATTCTGCACGCAATCTAACACATAGCTGTGTTTCTACAACACCTCTCACAAACTGTGATCTCCTTAATTACCTGCAGTGAAATGCAACTTGCTATCTCAAGTGGCATCTCATCCCATTGAGGACGTATTTGTTTTGTTTTTTTCTTTATATGAAGTCCAAAAGTTCCCAGCCATAACTTCTTTTCACTGCTCATAATTATGTCTAGGGATACCTGTTTTCTATATGAACAATGATGAGAGCTATTTTGTTTCCTGATTGGCTTTTTGTTTCCAAATATTTTCTGTGCCAAAATTTTTTCTAAACTAAGTATCTCTTTTTTTCTTCTTCAACCTATACGCTTCATGAGACATGAGCCTGACTCTGCTCATTTTCTTGGCTTCAGTGAACTCTAACAAGATATATTTGTGTTCTCTAATAACCCTTTGTCTTTCTCTGCACTGAACAATTTTGTCTTGTTGCTCAGAAAAAAAAATTAGAGTAATATTTTCTCTGACAGAACAAATCATAGAATGACAATCCAACAAAACTTCCTTATTACATAATATTATTGTAAATTATTGTTCAACATCATTTACTAAAGAATAGTTAATCACAGTGTTTATTTTTGTAATGTCTATGTTGAGAAAGTAATGTCTGAAAATAACACAAAGATAGAGTCAGAAAAAATAATGGGAATTTTGTTTTTCTCATTATTTTCATTAGGGCAGTTTTAAAATTGCCCTTGAATATGTTAGTTATTTCTCTGATATTTTAAATGGTTAAAGCCCAAAGCATACAAATGATATTTGAATGTAATGAGGTTTTCCTTTCTGGAATGTAGTCCCTGTTATAAAAATATGAATGATAGTAGCAATGAATAGAATATGTTAATAATTATTCATAATGGTTAATTCTAAGTTTAATAATTAACATAAAATTGTAAAAAGAAATATTTGGTCATGTATAATGTGCATATTGTAAAATGACATTGCATAATCTATCCAGAGGTAGTTAATGGGTCCCATTTGAAATCCCTACTCATTTATGTTTTGCTTATTAGTATATAATAATTAATAAAATAATTGGTGATAAGAAAATGGAGCACGTAAATAGTTCTCTATATGTAAGCCCCCAGTGATGACACTTTCTTTGGAAAAATGATTCTCATATGTCACATTTTTAAGAGTCTGAGTTTAGCACATCCACTTCGGTCACCAGCATCAACTTTTATGGAGCGGGTTCAGGACTCTCATTCTCTGTTAAAAGAAATAAACATGTTTCTCCTCTTTAAGGGAGTACTAACCATAATGGATTATCGGCATAAAGAGAGAAATCCTTTTCTCTACGATTCTCTGAGTTTTATGAATTTGGTATCTCTTTTGCTCTACTTCCTACCTTCAGAAGAAAACTAATGCTCACCTTCAGTACAAATATTTACGAGAAACGATAGGCTTCTTAGAATGCTACGTCACACAGGATAGGCCAACTGCAACGATCAACAATCCCCAGATCTTAGTAGAGTCATCCAATAGAGAGCTACCTTTGGCTCTGAGACAGCCTAAAGCATGTTTGTTGTGGGGAAGGATGCTTTCTTACAGAGCCTTGAGGCCTTTGATGTCATGCTGTGTGGAAGATTCTAGGGATCTGGCCAGGAGGCGCATACATCACTTTCTCCCACATGAACAGAACTCCATCACCAAATGCTAGGAAAGCACAGGAATGTCCAGCTGTGTTCGTTCAAGGAAAGAGAATGAGATTTGATGACTAGCGCTGTCTCTGCCACGGACTGATTTTGGAGCAGTTCTTCGCTTCGCTTAGGTTTTGCTGTAAGTTCATCCATCACCTAGCTCTGTACCTTGTACTATATTCCTGGTCCTGGAAAGTAGTACGACCTTGGTTTAGCCTAGCCTCCTGCTCCCCAGTTTGCAAGGAGAATTGAGAACAAAGACAACCACTGAGGATTACTGAGGGCCACCCTGAAGCAGCACAATGGTGTGATGTTCTTTGGAAAAGTGCCTGTCTCCCTCACCAGCTCTCTCCTGGTTGTCACTAACATGGCTGGCCAGATAGAGCTGCCACCAACACGCGTCCCCCAACCTGACATCTCTGTCAGCTTCCTTCCCTTTTTTAACCCAGCACACAAATCACTTTGTGTTTGAAGTATGAGTGAGCTGATTTTTTATTATCTTAGGTTACCTGATAATGCAGACAGTAACTGAGCCAGGAGAGAGGAAATGGCATTGCTGGAAGAACAAGAAATTGATATGGGTGCTTAGTCAGAACTGACTGAAATTCAAAAGAGAAAGTGATAGAGGAGGAGGGGGTAAGTGTGTACATTCTGGTTCAAACTGCCAATCTAAAAGATCTCCCGAAGAAGTGAATGGCGGGCCAGACCAAGTGAATGACATTCTAATATGGATTTTTATGATGCTTTGTCCACACTGGCTAATTATAATATAACCTCAGTCAAACTGAAAAAAAAAAAAAGGCTGAATCTATATTTTTCATGCCCAATAACTTTGACCCAACAGAACATGTGAAATAATCCAGACAAAACAAAACAAAATGCATTAAGACGAAACAAAACAAAACAAAACACTGGCTGGCCAAAAAGTGGTTTAGTTAGTTCTTCTTTAAATACTCATGCAATCTCTTAATATTGTCTTCTATATTAGAGCCCAAGGCACAGATCAAAGTGTTGATGCTATTTGGAAAGCCCAAGCTCAGCTGGTGAGGGAGAGGAGAAAGGTGGAGGTGAGGTAAAGATAATGGGGTGCCATTCACTACTATGATGGCAGCTCCTTCAACACAAGCCATGAACAGGTACAACTGGCTCTTCACAAGGCTTGTCAGGTAGGACTTTCTTCTGAAAGGTGTGAAAGGAGAAATCACATAAAACACCTCATGGAGGACGAAAGGAAAGGCAATTTATCTATTCAATTTCCTCTAGTTTTCCATTTTTCTCACTGTCAAAATTTACCCTATGGAGGGCTAACTTGCTCACACTGACAGTGTGTCATTCGGCTCCTTTGTCAGCTTCTCAGGCAATCAAACATCATGTTGTCTGTGGGGAAATTGCAGGCAAGTGTAGAAATGGAGAGGAAAATCAGCATGGATAAGAGACAGGGAAGGGAAAATTAGAAGGTCTACAAGGTTTTGTCCCACACAGTGCCCATTCAGACTTCTCACAGCCGTCTGTGTCCTTTCAACGCATCGGCTCAATGGGGAAGTAACCACAAGGTGAGCCCACAGACCTGTGAAATGACCTCAAGCCAGAACTGCATTTATCACTTGATCTTCACCCCCATTCTAGCTGGTGAACCATGGTGGCATTACAAGTCTCTGGGTATCAATGCCATCTAGAATCCATACCTAGCATTCTTTTAATATTTCCTATTCACCAGTACACGGTAATCTTGGCGAACAGCCATGTGATTCTTCAGGGAACAATTGGAGGAATATTTACTGTAAATACTTGCTATGGAATTGCAGCAAGGTGACCTGCTCAAGGTCACTGCTCAAAGTACCCCAGCCTCCCCTTCCATCAATGTACCTGGGTATCCGGCACAGCTTCTATTTGGAAACTAGGCAAATACCTAATGGCTTTTCATCACAGTGTCATTAGCCTTCTGCCAACCTGCTCTAGATTTTTTTTTTCCCCCTAATTGTATAAAGCATCTGGTTTGGCTGTTTAGCAGTCACTTCCACAAGAAGAACATTATCAATTAGCTGTGAGAGGTTTTTTGTTTTGTTTTTTAAGAGTGGGGGGGAGGGGTAGAGGGAGAGGGAAAGAGAGAATCTTAAGATCTTAAGCAGGCTCCATGCCCAGTGCAGAGCCAGACTCAGGGCTCAATCTCAGGACTCTGAGGTCATGACCTGGGTGGAAGCCAAGAGTCAGACGCTTAACCGACTGAGCCACCCAGGCGCCCCTGCCGTGGGAGACCTTTGTGGGCCAAGGCCCTGTTTGCCACTTTGGCCCTAATACTTATGTAATAATGAGATCCATCTGGGTGCTGAAGATTCATTGCTCCTACCTGTGCTGTGCCTTCCCGGAATCCCATCTTTCCTAGAGAGAAGACAGAGGCCGGCTCAATGGCTGAATTCGCTACTGAAAACCTCACCCTTGAGAGGACAGTCACTACCAAACTATCAAAGACTCTGGTACATGTCCACACTGCCAATAGTACATATTTTTACACATCAGTGGACAGAAGATTCCTTTATCTGCTCCTGGGTAACTTGGTCAAGTGGCGAGTTTTTGAGGGGTGCCTGGGTGGCACAGCGGTTAAGCGTCTGCCTTCAGCTCAGGGCGTGATCCCGGCGTTATGGGCTATGAGCCTGCTTCTTCCTCTCCCACTCCCCCTGCTTGTGTTCCCTCTCTCGCTGGCTGTCTCTCTCTCTGTCAAATAAATAAATAAAATCTTAAAAAAAAAAAGTGGCGAATTTTTGAACTATACACTAAAAAGTATCATTATAACATCCCCATGGGCTAGAACTTTCTGATATTCTAACATTTTGCCAAGGAAGTTCTCATACTTCTCTTCACTTACTTCTGGCCATCGTAAGATCAGACTTCTGGGAGTTAACAAAACAATGTATTAGCGCCAACTCCTGTCCTTTCTAAAATATTAAATCCTGATTCATGAGATTCTGAGCCTATCTAGGCTTATGATCCAGACTCAAGACCCAAACCCATACATATGTTCTGGTTTCTTGCTCTCACATAGCTAGGCACTGCCATTACTTTTCCAATATAAGTTATTTCTGCATGGAGGAAAGCTTTGATATCCTCTTTTGAGGCCATGCTGAGACCTGACTTTGGGTATGGACTGTAGGCAACGTGTAATATTGGGAGGATATCTCAAGGAGACGAAGTGTCTTCTTGACACACCTGTTGTGTGTGAGATCATCACATTGCCTCCAGGTAAGAGGAGACTAAAGTATATCCTTTGATAACTGAGAAAAGCTGAAATTTGGGGTTCTATGCTGTTAGGTCCATCCACCCATTGATCTATTCCGCGTCTCAGTGTCTTGCTCTTTCAATGCCCTAACTTTTGCATAGAAAAACTACCTACCTAGCCTGCAAATTTAGTGTCCTCTGGCTTTCTGAGCATGTACTCAATTGGGAAGTATCTTCCCTGACTCTTTTAATCTAATATTTAAGGTCTGTACTGTTGACACATATAATGTCTTCCCATTATAATCCTAATAAGTAACATGGCTGCCCAAATCATTACGTTCCCTTGCCCTCCACCTGCACATCAAAATTAACCACAGGTGGATGCTTAGGTAATTATGATACCACTTAATGCCAACAGTTTTTGTTTTCAGAGAGCTGAGTAACCTAACTCCAAAGCCCCATCCTGAGGCACGAAGTGTTGACCTTGGCATTCTAGAAAATAGAGCCTCAGCCAGAGAAAAAAGTGCTGACAATTTACTGGGACATTGAAGCATAGGGCTTTGAGAAGGAAGGGGAGAAAATGCACCTGGTGAGGAAAGAGTCAAGCAAGGGAGTTAGAGAAGGTGTGCAAATACTGTAACCCACAGATTTTAAAAAAAATTAATCAAATATTGAAATATTTAGTCATTTTAAATTCGTTTATGCAGTCATGATTCCCTTATGGTCTGACTCAATATAGTTATATTTTGGGTGTATCACTTTCCTGCTGTGTTTACACAAGTATGAACAACAAACCTATTTATACGTACTTAGGAGCAAATTACCTAGTACCTGAAACAAATGCAATGTCTTCCAGGTCGTCTGAATTAGAAGCAGAAGTAGTTCACATACATATAAGAATAAGGACATGTAAACAAGTTGAATTATACAGGAAATGTCTATATTAACAATTTCCTTAGATGATGCATCACAAGTGTAAAATCAATAAAAATGGTCACTTTTAGGATGTTCCTCTCATCTTCAAACCCCCCCTCACAACATGTCTCCTTTTTGAAACTTGCCCCAGATCGAGCTGATCACTTCCTTATCTGTATTCATTTAGCACATATCACATCATTTTATATATTTCCTCTCTTTCCCCCAGCTTGAAAATCAGGGATGGCATCTTTCATCTGCCCTTATGCCTAAAACAGTAACTAGTACGTGCAATGTGTTCATAAATGGACAAATGAAAAAAAAAAAGGCACTTTTATTTTCAAATGCCTCAAGCCATTGGGCCTTGCACTTTTGGCCTTTCTCAACAATTCCCCAGACATTCCTCTAGGCATCCTGGGTCCTTATCCTCTATTCTGTCAAAATATCTTCTCAAGACAGGAGATTAAACCTCATTTTTCTAAAACGTTAATGAATTAAAACAGTTTAAGGATAACATAATACATAATAAGTATACCTTGAAAATGCAAAAAAAAAAAAGATTATCTAGAAAAAGGAGGGGAAGAATCAGTTTTGGCAGTATCCTTATATATTGGTTTGCGTCTGAGCTCGTGGGTGTATGTGTGCATGTATGTGGGGAAATTAGCTTTTCCCTAAACTGGAGAATTAGAATGCTTCGTGAAATTAATGAAAAGAGTATCCTAGAAAGAATAAAGGAGGCCTGGATAAATTAAAGATTTTATCTTCAACCAAACTGGAGTAATTGGCTAAATTAACTTGTCTTAAAGAGACACATACTGAGACATTGCAAAATAAAGAAAAGATAAAAGGAAATTAGAGAATGTAATATGGCATATAAACAGCAACAGTTAGAAATGAAGGGGAGACTAAGGATCCCACTGTGGAAGGGAAAAGGTTTATAAGGATATAAGTGACTAAATGTGCCGATCCATCATGGGAAACGAAAACCTGGCTTCGTTCAACTGACATAGGTGCAAAAATCTTGCATTCATATGTTCTCCCCATTTCCGTGTGGAAAACGACCAATATATAAATTAAAAGTAAAAACATGTCGATATAAGACATAGTAGCTCTTTTCTCTTAGGCTATCCAGATTGCCCAAGATTATGCTCTTTCAGACATTTATATATAAATTTGTGCATGGTAAAACAGATTAATTGGCAAATAGTTTAAAGTTTTTGCACTTCTCAAACATTGCCTGATGTCTCTGGCACTCCTTTTTTTTTTTTTTTTTTTTAGTCTTGATTACAGAGTTGTCATTGTAACTCTCCAGAGTTAGTTAAGGAAAAGGCACTATCTGGGCAAAACTGAAGTGGTATTCATGAATCATATGTGATAGAATAGGATACTGCGTAACATTTTTACAGATGCTTCTCTCTGTAAGAATCTAACAAAATGGAATGAACATGGAAAAAGAGGTAATTAAAACCCTGTTTCCTAATACTACTTCATAAAAAAAAATTCAGCCTTTGCCTTTGAATTTGGACTATTTCATAATCCCAAGGTCATGTTTAATGTCTCTTCCCTAAGTATAACAAGGAAGAACAATTAAAATATTTACTATGTGGCCACTGCATTACTACTTACTGCTTTAACTTGATAAATGTGTCTCTTTTTTTTTATTAGAATCATCATTGCAAATAAATGAAAGCATCTTTAGATTTCACAGAAATATTGAATTTTGCATACCTTAGAATTTAAAGAACAGAAGCAATCTTGGTTATTGTTTAAAAAAAATACTTGTGATGAGTTTAAAGCATGAAGGAAAATCATGACCAATTTGTGTGTGTGTGTGTGTTGATATACAGAATTAATTTACCACCTAGTCCTTACCTGTAAAGATTCCAGCCTAATGATCATACATTCTCCCTGCCCTTTCTCTGATCTGTATTACCCATGAACATGTTTCTTCCTGGCAGTTTTCCCAAGAATCATATCATTCCTGTGTATTTCCCCTGTGCAGGCATTACAATGGTAGCTCCTGGAGACAATGACCCAGCTTTGCAATCTAATGCTTTTGTGACTCTAATAATATGAATTTCAGTTAAAGGTGGTATCATGGCATTATGTTAAGAAAGCTAACATGACACTTTTGTTTAGGGCTGGCCTCCCAAAAGAAAACCTGTGAATCAACTTATTGTTACTGCAATATGAAATATCCCAGCTTTCTAGTAGAACATAATTAAATGTAGCTTATAGAGTTCATACAGCCAGTCTCTGCCAGGTTCTTACGATGAATAATGGATTACAAGGTCATATGGGGAGAGTAGAAATTTGTATGGATAATAAAAAAATTGTAGTGAAAGACACCACACCCATTATTGTCCCTGGGAAGCGGGGACATTAGTCTCAGTTCAGTCAGGGCTGCTGTGATCCCATCAGAACTCTGTAGACACTCCCATTGTTGGTGTTTGGGAAATCCTTAAGGGCAGAGTGCTCACAAATGTTTTTAAATTTTTTAAACTCCTTCCTTTTCATCCAACTTGGATAATGACTTTTGGGTAACCAAAATGGGGTCCCTACACCATTTCCTATTCAATTTTGAATAATTTATTTAAATTCTTCTAGATTATTTTTGCCCTAATATAACAGCAAGAGCTATTTCCCTCCTGAAGTACCATTCACATAATTTATACATCTCCAACTTGAGATATTGTTATGGGTTTTGATTGAAACAAGGCTTGACTATTCTAAGAATATGTTTAGATAACCTTTTCTTTCAGTCAGACCAGGGAAGAGTCTTGTCTATTCTCTTGCATATTGCTTACATTTTATATTATGAACTAACTGATTTGAGAGATAGTATAAACACAATCCAAGTGCTACAAGAGCTAGAGTGCGGGGGGGGGGGGGGGGGCGCCTGGGTGGCGTAGCGGTTAAGCGTCTGCCTTCGGCTCAGGGCGTGATCCCGGCGTTACGGGATCAAGCCCCACATCAGGCTCCTCTGCTAGGAGCCTGCTTCTTCCTCTCCCACTCCCCCTGCTTGTGTTCCCTCTCTGCTGGCTGTCCCTGTCAAGTAAATAAATAAAATCTTAAAAAAAAAAAAAAAAAAAAGAGCTAGAGTGTGGGCATTGTAGTGTAGGCAAGGGACTGTCTTCCTGGAGGAAGCTGGGAATTCATGGGCATGTTGAACAATCACTAGGATCCACACAGGTAGATGCAGACGGACAGAGAAACGAGTATGAGTGCAGAGGGAGGGATGGGCACTCTATGTTCCAGCCATGATGATAGTTCAATATCATATGGCGTTGATTTTTTTTTTTCTTTTGGATTGTAATGAAAAATCAGCAAGGTTGCCTGAGGCTTGATCTCAGAATTCTCTGCTAGTCTGTTCCACAACCATTATTGTGGAACAAACCCAGAGAGGAGGCAGTTTTGTATAACACCCTGATGACTTTCCACTTTGTTAAGAAGAAAATCATGCTTGAATCTCTGCCTGTATACACATTTATTTGCTGATGTGAAGATGATTAAAACAACAAAGAAGTACTGTTTACTAGATGCTTCCTATGAAAAATTATCTCTAAGTGCTGCTTTCAGCTTCATCTGTTTTTTTTTAAGATTTTATTTATTTATTTGAGAGAGAGATAGACAGGACAGAGGGAGAGTGAAAGGGAGAAGCAGACTCCCCTGCTGAGCAGGGAGCCCAATGTGGGACTCAATCCCAGGACTCCGAGATCATGACCTGAGCTGAAGGCAGACACAACTGACGGGAGACACCCAGGCGCCCCTGCTTTCAGCCTCATTTAAAGAGGAAACAAACAAGCAAAAAAAAAAAAAAAAAAAAAAAAAGGAGTAGGAATTGTTTCGTGGTAATACAATGTCGTGTCCAGCTCACCTAAAGACCCTGGCTTTTAACCACTGAACATAGTCCTTCATGGGTAAAAGATAGCATTTCTTGCAGTACAAAATTCTGTATGCTAACACCCATTTCCCTGGAACTTACCTTGCGTATAAGATCATAGAGCCTAAGGATGTCAAAGATACATGATTGTGATTAGGGTTCTGGCCGGAAAGGCCCACAGTGGAAGGAGTTTCCTTCATACACGCATCTTACTGGAAAGCCGCTGACTATGGCAACAAGCCTAGAAGAGTGCCTTTCTCACTCGATCGCTAGGTACATTCACCCTAGTATTTCTCAAACCCTGGATGTACATTTTTATCACTTGATTCACTTAAAGAGATAAGAGGTTAAAAAAATACATAATTTTTAAAAAAGTAAGGCTAGAGCCTGTGACCAGAGATGATGCCTAAATATTTGGTATGGGTGGGGCCTGGGTACTGGAATTTTTTAAACCTCTCCAACTTATCCAAATGCACAGCCAGTATGGGAAACTAGTAACATACACCAATATATTTTTAACCAGTAGCATAAAAGGAGGACAATATCTTTCCTTTACTGAATTTTCCAAGGAGGAGAGATGGGGAAACCAGAAAGTAAAATCGTGAGGTCCGATTGTTCCCTTTCACTGGCCCTCATTTTGGTCACAAGCCCTGTATCCGCCCTAAGGCGTAGCTACACACTCCCTTTAAAGACTATTTTAGCTTAGATAAAACAGAGCCGACTTAGGGTAGGACTTGGTAAAAATCTAAATTCAACACCACTGAATTCTTAGGAACACATAACAGACTTCTCTTCACCTGTATGTAACATTAGGTTGAAGAGGTTTCTGGTGAATATTTTTACATATAGCTAGGTATATGTATTTTTACATATGCAGAAACAAATCACAAGATTAAATAGGTTAATAAAATGTTATATCTATTTATCCCCAATTGAAAATATACAGGGGGAGTAACTAAAATTTTGATTGCCAAGTTAAAAATTGTATAAGTTTCCCAAGATAATTTAATGATTAAACCCTTTTTACATGAGCGTTAACTAATATTGTGAGGAATCAGTACACTATGAAAAAAAGATGGTTCAAAGCACACATACATGATGCAGAAAATCACTCAGGTGCTAACACTATAATTGATACTAAAAATCACATTGTGTTTCATTACAAACTTCTAAGTAATGATGAAATTCTGCCTGGGAATTTCTAGTTCATGGGCAACAAAATGAGCTCTAGATATTTACAGGATTTATTTCAATGTAGTATGAAAATCATTGATAGAAGTAAAATGACACTTGACTGTGAGTTCAATGGGATGGTTTTAGGTTATAAGAGACTGAAAAGCTGGGTTTATATCTCAGATAAAAGATTACAGACCTTGTGTGATTTTTTTTTTTTATCCTTGCTGTTGTACTCACTGATTATCTGTTATTATTAGTGTAGTCACTGGACCAAAAAATGTATTTAACATTTTTTCCATTCAGCTTAAATGAATGTTTCCTATTGTTAACATTTCAGTTCATAATATAGCATACTTTTGCTATGAATTTTATAGGTCTAGAATCAAAGTCATTGAACACCATCCTGCTAAAACTCCTCCGTGACAGAAATTAGTAACATTAAAACCACTGAGATTGAATATTGAAATTTAATCAGGAACATATGGTGTCAATTCTTAGCTCAAACATTGTTTAATAAATCCTTCAAACTATTGAATTCGTCCATAAATTCCTTCCAAATTTTAGCAACACCTTTCCAAATACAGTTCTAAATTACTTTTCCAGTGTCATTACAGATACATTCACTTCCTTCTCAGAAAGCCTACTTTGTACTTTTTTCCTGGCTTTTATCAACTTCTGGCTTATTCTGTAATTGGAAGTAAAGAATATAAACTCCCAGAGGACAGATGCTAACTTTTGGTTCTCTATCGTGCCTAGCACATTGACTTTCGAAACAACAGTGCTTAGTATAGCTTTTAAATTTAATTGAAATGAAGTAATTGTGACCTAAGTATGTGGAAATTTTCTCTAACCACTGGTCATAATAAATCACAAAAAGCCTATATTTGTGACTTAGTCTTTAATTTTATCTTCTCCCAATATGATCATCAGTCCAGATATATTTGCACTTGCATAAGGACACACTTCTATCAAGGATCCACAAGAAGTGTGCTTCACGAGCTTATCCAAAATAGAGTGTTCCCGTTTGTGAACAGACACAATGGTTTTTCAGAGATTCTGATGTGTCAAATGTTTTCTTCTTTAGGCAAAATATTAACTCTAGAAGAACAGATACTGTGTGTCATTGTTTGAAGGAAGAGACAACTTGACAACTCTGTGTGGCATGCCACACAAAGATTAAAATTTTTATCTTAAATGAAATCTGATTACTTAAATAGTAAAGTTGTAACAACACTACCTATCTAATAGCATATGTTTCTGTTCCAGGGAAATATGAAGCATACCCAAATTAATTTTAAAAATCTAAGTAATATTGCATATGATACTCCCCTGCTCCAGGTTATGATGTGAATTTACATTAGTCCGCATATTAACCATGTACATGAAAAAATCAGAGATTAAGCTGCACTGGTTCAATTTATCTTGATATTTTGAATTAAGTGCTTGGCATATGCTTATTTCTTCATTAATTTTAAATTACGTATTCTTTAAAATTTTCCCAAACATTAATTTGCTATTAGCTAATATTGCTATTGTGACTTTAAGAATTCTTTATTTTTTAATATGTATAAAACTATTTCACATGATGTAAGCATCTCTATTTTGTAATGCTAGCTTACTTTTTGTGTTATAATAGTTAAGATAGGTAATTCTGAGAAAGCAAAGATAATGTGCCTCTTTACAGAATCTGATAATAAATACAAATATAACAGATAGTTTTAATTCATGAACACTGATATCACAAATGGATTAGCAAGATATTGTAAGTGGAGAAAATTTGTTTATAATTTGTAACCAAAAAAATGTTTTGTTCACACAGAGAAAATTTTAGTAGTGTAATGGAATACTATTAAAAATTATTCAGGAAAAAAGGAGCAGTAGTGTAAACTGGGACCTATTACTCTAATTGTAAACTTTAATTCTTACATCGTTACAGAGTGATAGGAAGTGGAATAATTCCAAGAAGCCCCTCAAATTCTCTATGTGTATGGTCATAGAGATACTCTGTCTTTAATAATTAATAACATAGAACTGAAGAAAATATAATCTTTGGTTTAAGGCAATGGTAGAAAATATCAAAAGAAACCAAGAGAAAATTATGTATTAATTTTCTGCTGTATGATGAAAAATAAATATGGCACTGTTAACAAGGTTTCTTTATTTTCTAAGATCATATAGTACTTTTAAGCAAAAGTTAATTATGACTGCAGCATAACCCAAGGCAATATACTTCTTGTGATCAGAGTAAATATCCAGGGCACACAAAGTAATTTAAAATGCAAATACTATTATCATTAAATACTAGTTATGCATCAGTAGAAAGGGCATTATGGGAATTGTTTAGAAAACTGAATAAAATGATTTCTCTTTTAAGACACATCTTCTATTTACATAGTATTTTTCTTAAAGAAGTTCAAACATTTAAGACCTGACAAAAATCTTTACATAGTATCCTTTGGGTGAAAGTATGTATTAATGCCTCTCATTTTATGGAGTAAGAAAATTAGTCCCAGCTTAAGGTCGCTGACTGAATCAACAAATCCTTCAGTATAACAGAGCAACCTCCAGGCTATTCTCCACTGGATACCCTTGTGTTTGTACATCCTATTGAGACATAAGTTTAAATTCTACCCACAAAGCAGATCTCAGATAGGTTCCATTCTTGCTATTTTAATAGACACATAGGTAGTTTTCCAATGAGACATCAGCCCTTTCCTTTGTATAATTCACCAAGAATAAAAGAAGGGTCTTTGTGGGCTTGCTATATAACCATGCTGAGAAAGGACCCCACCATGCCTTGTAAGCTATTATAGAAAATAGAGATTCACTTTCTGGTAATGGCTGAGTAACCCATATTTGACTAATTAACTTTTTTTTTACGGACATCCCACAGACAGCAGTTATATGTTCTAGAAAAAGTATTAAGACCAGTTACTTGGAGACACTAGAGAGTGACCACAGAGAGCAAAGATGATTGACGAAAGAAAATGTATTGAGAAATATTTGAGCTTATAGGGGAGGGGTTCTACCTCAGAATACTCCTGGACTTTAACTGAATGACCAAATTCATTACTGATTTATAGAATTCAAGAACAGAATTCAGGACTAACAATATGTTTGTATGTGTGTGTGTGTGTGTGTGTGTGTGTGTGTGTGTGTGTGTGTAAACATGGAAAAGAGGGAGACACAGAGAAAGTAACCCCAAAATCTTCACATAAACTGTAAACTGGATTGTGCACACATGGGGAAGAGTGCAAGGCCAACAGAAATCAAAAGCTGGAAATCAAAACAAACAAACAAATACCAAAACAAACAAACAAAAAACAAATAACAAAAACAAAAAAACCTGAGCCTAGATTTTAACTGCTGCCCAAAACAGGTGAAATAGAGTTTGGAATTTGAGTGCAAACATGTGAACTGTTTGCTAGAATAAAAATCAGCATTCTTAAAAGGAAGAAAACAGAATCCAGAGTCTCTATAATGTATTAGGTACCATATTCAGCATATGATAAAATGTTCTAGACACACAAATAAGCAGACAAAAGTGACCCAAGTCAGGAGAGATATATAGTTGATAGAAATAGACCCCAAGATGAGACAAATGTTGGAATTAAAAGAAAGCTTCTTTGTAGTTTCTAAAAATATGTTTGGAATATGAAAAACACATATCATAATTACGGCACATAATGGGAATCTCAGTAAAGTACTGAAAACTAAAAAAAAAAAAAAAAAAAAAAAAAAAGAAAGAAAGAAAGAAAAAAGAAATTGCCAATCCGAAAATGACAATATCTGAAATAAAATATTCAGTAGATAGACAACAACGGATTGAAAATAGTGAAATTGAAATTCAGAAAAATTTTAGGTTACATAATTTCTACTGAAGTAGAAATAAGAGAAAGATAATGTAATGATCTCACTTATATGTCAAATCTAAAAATAAACCCTGAACTCATAGAAAAAGAGAACAGATCTGTGGTTGCCAGAGGCAGGGAGTGTGGGTTAGAGGAAACGGATGGAGGTGGTCAAAAGTTAAAAGCTTCCAGTTATTAGATAAGTTCTGGGTATGCAATATATAGCATGTTGACTATAATTAACAACACTGTATTGTATGTTTGAAATTTGCTAAGAGAGTGAATCTTAAAAGTTCTTAGCACAAGGGAAAAAAAAAACTATAATTATGAGAGGTGATGGTAAATTTATTGTTCTAATCATTTTGCAATATATACATATATGAAATCATTATTTTGTACACCTTAAACTTTTAAAATATTCTATGTCAATTATACCTCAATAAAGCTGAAAAAAATGAAACCACTAATAAGAAAAGGAAGAGAAAATATTTTAAAAGACAGAGCTTCAATTACCTATTACACAATATATAATATATGTGTATTTGAGATTCTACAAGGAGAAGAGAAGGAATATGGCAAAAATTTTTTTGAAAATATATTTATCAAAAATTTCTCACACATAAAGTTCAGATAAACTGAAAAGAAGATAAATGGAAACATAACTACACCTACATACATTGTAGTAAAATTGCTAAAAATAAAAGGTAAAGAAAATGTCTCAAAAGCATCCAGGGTGGAGAGGATACTTGTAGGAAACCCACGGCAGAAAAAAATGCAAGACAGAATTCAATGGATCAACATCTCTACATGCTGAAAAAAAATGTTAGCCAGAACTTCTATACCCAGTGAAATTATCCCACACAAAAAAAGGCAAATAATAACTTCTGGATGTGAATGAAAAATGAAAGAATATATTGATTCATACAGTGTAAGAAATGCTAAAAGGAGTTAGTTCTCTTCAGACTGAAGGGATATGACACAACAACCAGCAAAAAATAATGCAAAATGGTGTGATTAAAAAGATAATACATGGAGTGCCTGGCTGGCTCAATCGATAGAATATACAACTCTTGGTCTCGGGGCTGTGAGTTTGAGCCCCACATTGGGTGAATAAAGTCTTAATTAATAGAAAAAGAAAGATAATACATCATTTAAAATGAAAAAAAAATTTTTTTTCAATTAACTCAGAAGGAGCTGAGAATGGAAGGACAGAGGGGACCAAAAAATACTTAGTTGGTAGATTTAGACCAAATATGTCAATAGTTAATAAGTATACATGGACTAAAAATCACCATTACAAGGCAGAATGTCAAATGAAATAATGAAAAAAAAGAAAAATATTCAGCTGTATAATTTTTAAAAGAAATTCATTTCAAATACAAAGTCACAGCTAGATGAAATAGAAAAGTTATAGTATGCAAACAGCAAGCATAAGAAAACTGAAGAGTCTGTTAGCATAAAAATATTATTTGAAGTTAAGGAATAATATGAGATAAGGAGATAACAATAACACAATAATTTGTTGCCATAATAATCATAAATACAGAAATGACTAATAACTAGTGATTTTGCTACAAAATACATGAAACAAAAATTGAGAAATAAACCCATACTCATAGTTTAAGATTTAAGTACTCTTAATTCAATAATTTGTAGAATGAGATAGCAAATCAGTAAGTATATATATAGATCTGAATCACATTTATTAATCACCTTGAGCTAAATGAAGTTTCTCAAATATAAACCAAACAAATGCAGAATGCGCATCATTTTTGATGCAGATTAAATGTTCACTGATTTAGACCATACGATGGCCCATACCCAAATCACAATAAATTTCCAAAGATTGTATGCTTACAGATAATGTTATTCTACTGCAATGAAATTCCGTTGGAAAGAAATAATGACTATTACCCCCTTATCAGATATATCATTTGCAATTATCTTCTCCCAGACAGCAGGTTTACTTGTCATTTTGTTGATGGTTTCCTTCACTGTGCAAAAGCTTTTTATTTTAGTGTAGTCTCAATAGTTTAATTTTGGTTTTTTTGTTTCCCTTTTGAGAAGACATATCTAGAAAAATGTTTCTACAGTCAATGTCAGAAAAATTACTGCCTTTTCTTTAAGTTTTTTTTTTTTTTTTTAATGGGAATCAACTTGGTACAGCCACTGTGGAAAACAATATGAAGGGTCCTCAAAAAATTAAAAATAGAGTTACCATATGTTTCACTAATTCCACTCCTGGGTATTTACTCAAAGAAAACAAAGATATTAATTAGAAAAGATATATTCACCCCTTTGTTTACTGCAGCATTATTTATAATAGCTAAGATAAGGAACCAACCCAAGTGTCCATCCATAGATGAATGGATAGAGAAGACCTGGTGTGTACACACACACACACACACACACACACATACACACAATGGAATATTGCTCAGCCATAACAAAGAATGAGATCGTGCGATTTCCAACAACATGGATGGACCTGGAGGGTATAATGCAAAGTGAAATAAGTCAAACAGAGAAAGACAAATACCATATGACCAATCATATGTGGAATTTAGGAAACAAATGAACAAAGAATCAAATAAACAAACAAACAAAGCCAGTTCTCTTAAATACAGAGAACTAATTGGTGGTTGTGAGAGATAAGTGGGGGGTAGGTGAAATAGATAAAGGAGATTAAGAGTACACTTCTCTTGATGAGCACTGACTAATGTATAGAATTGTTTAATCATTATTTTGTACACCTGAAACTAGTATAACACTGTATGTTGATTATACTTTAATTTTTTAAAAAAGAAAGCAATAATCAAGAGATATGTAAAAAGTCCTCAAATATTGAAAGACAAATAGCATACTTCTAAATAATGCATGAGTTAATAAAGAAATTACAAGCGAAATTAGAAAATGTTTTGAACTGAATGATGATGAAAATACATATAGAATGTAAGTTAAGAGGAGTGCAGAAGAAAACCTGACCTCTTTAAATGCTTCTAGTAGAAATGAAGGTTGGTTTCCACTCTGTGGTCTAGTTTTTAAGTTAAGAAGCTAGAGAAAGATTACCAATCTAAAATAAGCAGAAGGAAAGAAATCTTATAGAACGGAGCAGGAATCAATGAAATGCAAAACAATAGAGTAAAATAATAAAACAAAAATTGGTGGTTTGAAAAATATTAGTAAAATTAATAAACTTCTAACAAGACTGATGAGGAAAATGAGAGGAAAAAAATACAAATTTCTAATATCAAAAAAAAGAGAATGTTATTATAGATACTGTAGACATAAGAAGCACACAATTTTATGCTAATACATTTTAAAACTTAGATGAGAAATACTGCTTAACACAACGAGCACAAAGGAAGTAGAAAATTTGAAGTAGACATTAAGTAATTGAATTTTTATGAAAAAAAAATGAGGCCACAAAAAGTGAAGAAAATAAACCTCCATGCTCAGATAGTTTCACTGGCAAATTCTGTTAAGATTAATTCATTTAAGGAATGAATAATACCAATCGTACACAAATTGTTACTAGATAATCACTTCCAACTCATTTTATGAGATTAGCAAAGCTTTATTAATAAAACCTCATTAAAACATAAGAAGAAATAAAATTATAGACTCCCGTGAATACAGTTTAAAAATCCTTAATAAAAGATTAGCAAATCTAATCCAGCAAATATGTAAAAACAAAAACAAGATCTCCAAAATGGTAATACATGAGTGTATGGCTAGGCTGGGCTTATCCCAGGAATGCACGTTTCTTCAAATAATCATAAAACAACCTAATTTATCATAAACACGGGATGAGGAAAAAAATATTATCATTGTAATAAAATTAAAAAGCATTTGACAAAATTCAACATCTATTCAAGATTAGAAATCCTCAATTAAATAAATGGGGCCTTTCTTTTAAAAACTTTAGTTTTGCTTTATATATTTTGAGACTGTGAAATTAGTGTATATAAATTATAAATTGTCAAATGTTCCTGTTGGATTATAATTTTTAATGTAATAATAGTTATGATTATAAAGTGCCTCTCTATCTCCAGTAATGGTTTTGGGTGTACAGCCTACTTAGTCTGACATTAGCATAGTGATACTAGATTCTTTTGGGGTTTTATTTGTATTGTGTGAATGTTTGTCTTCTATTTTTAACCTTGGTGCATCCTGGTAATTTAGATTTGTGTCTCATAAGCATTAGCTTTCTTCTCCTCCTCCTCCTCCTCCTCCTCCTTCTTCTTCTTCTTTTTGTAAATCTAGTCTAAAAATCTTTGCCGTTTAACTGTAATATTTAGATACATTTAATTTAACTCTGTACATACTTACTCAGCATCTATTATATTACCATTTTCTATTCTCCTCATATTTTAATTTTCCCCAACTTTTTTTTTTTTTTTTTTTTGAGAGTGAGAGGGAGAAAGAGAGAACAGGGGACGGGCAGAGGGAGAGGGAGAGAGAGGATCCAAGCAGGCTCCATGCCGAGCATGGAGCTGTCTCACTGAGAACATGACCTGGGATGAAATCAAATCCTATGCTTAACCGCCTAGGCCACCCAGGTGCCCCTTCCCCCAACTTGCTTACCTTTGTTCAGTTAATTACTTTTTTGCTATTCCACTTTTCTATCTAATAATTAATTAGTTTTATCTGATTTCACAAATGTATTAGCGGAGATCATAAAGACTAAAATGTGCATTCTTGATCTATTCAGGCCAACATAAATTTGTATTTTACTAATTTTCACATATTTCAACAGCCTTAAAACGCTAATTCTATTCGTGTTCTTTTGTTTTTGCTTTGGCTTTCATGTATTTTAGTTTCCAATATATAGTTCAAATTTGATAAGTATAATTATTGTTTTATAGCATTTATATCATTTGTTAGCTTTACTCACATATTTACACTGATGTTCTTCATTCCTCTCTGCATCCCTGTGCTTTTTTTTTTCCTCCAAGTTTTGATTTAAATTCCAGCTAGTTAACATACAGTGCAATATCAGTTTCGGGTATAGGATTTAGTGGTTCATCATTTGCATACAACACCCGGTGCTTTTTTACTTGGTTATTGTCCTTTCCACCTAAAGAATTTTCTTTTGCACAGGTCTGCTGGTGACAAATTCTCTCAGTTTCTGTTTGTCTGAAAATCTCTTTATTTCACCTTTATTTTTAGCAAGGCACTTTTGCCAGATATAGAATTCTAGGTTGTGAATTATATTTTCTCTGCACTTTGAAGATATGAGTCCACTGTCTTTTTTATTAATTTGGTTGAAAATCAGCCCTCAATCTTATTGTTCCTCATTTGAAGTAAAATAAGAAAAAAAGTTCTTTGCTTTTGATTTTCTTTAATTTGTGCTAGATTTTACTATGAGTCATCTAAATGTGCTTTTCTTAAAACCTGCTTGATACATGCCAACTTTCAAGATTCTCTTTCAAAAATCTTTTGTTGGTTTTTGGAAAAATCATTGCAATTAGCTCTTCAAATGTTTCCCCATAGTGTTTTCTCTTTTCCTTTCTTCTTATGATTCCAGTTGTACATATAATAGGCCATTTTTATTTTTTATCACACCCCCTTGTCTTTTATGCTTCTATCTGTGTGTGTGTGTGTGTGTGTGTGTGTGTGTGTGTGTGTGTGTCGTTTTTGGTATTACCTGGCCTTACTATGCTTCCACCTGGATACATATTTAACAACTCAGACTCTCCTGTTGTTAGGTTAATTCCAGTTACTGATTTCTCGGTTCTAGAATTTCCATTTGCTTATTTTTAATAGTTAATGAAATTCCCCATGTTATCACTTAAGTTCTTAAACCTATTAATCCCTGTCATTTCACTGTCTGCATCTGATAAATCTATTATCTGGATTCCTATGTGTTTGTTTCTTTTTTCTCTTCTCTCCGCTTTCATTCAGGTATTGTTTTTCTCTTATGCCTTATTATTTTTAAGTGAATATTGGCCATTATATATTAAAATTTAGAGAGAGAATGTGAGACCTAGGATTACATTACCTTCTTCTAGAGAGGATTTACCTTTGCTTTGTGCAGACTGACCAAGGGCACTAGCAATCCCAAATCAACTTAGTCTATTAGAGATTAAGGTGGTTTAAAGTAGGGTTTCAATCCTTCTAAGAGCTATTCTATTTCCATTTCCTCCTTTCTTCCTTTGGAAGGGCACTGCACAGTCCAACTGAACCCCTGCAGTGTTTATGTCACCCCTTCCTCTTGTCCTGAAACCCAAACATTTACTCCTCCAGTAATGAACTGTTAGATCCTCTTCTCAGCCTGTCAACCTCTTAGTGACTTTGGCACAGTTTCTCGAAGTATCAGCATTTGCTTGGGAAGCAGAAAATGCCTTAAAATAAGTACTAATGCTAGGAATAGGGTCACCATCATTTGGAATATTGGCCTCTCAAGCCCTCAGTTGTTCTCCAGTGACTTCAAACACATTTTATACATAAGCCTCCCCCCCCCCACACTCCCAGTTTACCTAATAGTTCTTGGGGGCAGGTGGTTGATGTCCCATTGCCACATACAGAAATTCTCCTGAAACTGTTGACTCTTCTATTGGAGTTCTCATTTCATGTCTCTACTCAAAGTTCAGAAGTTTTCTGAGTCCACTACAAACACGTAATCAACTACAATCATACCTATTTTGGCTGGCATATTACAATTCTCTGAAATGCCTAGAACTCAGGAAACATCTCAGTACATAGAAGCTCCATTCTTGTTATTTCTCAACCCAAAGAGCTCGAATCATTCTTGACTCATCCTTTTCACTTACTGCCAACATCTAATCTCTCAATACATTTTTTAGGCCTGTCTTAAAATATATTCAAATTCTTACCACTTTTGTCACCTGATCCAACCCTCTCTTATCTCTTGCCTAACTTTCTATAATAACCCCATCTCTAGTTCCACTTGCTTCCACTCTTTACCACTGTTTGGTGTATACCAGAGTGATCTTGGTAGAATTAAATTGTTCATGCCACTGTTTTGGTCAAAGTCATCTAATGACTCCCCATTTCACTCAAAATAAAAGTCAAAATCATTGCAATTGTCTACAAATCTTTTCCCAGTGTATATTCCTAATCACCTCTTACCTCTGAATTCATCTGCTAATTACTCTCTGGTTCCACTGATTTCTCCTTCCAATATTCTCCGTGAAGACATTTGTATATATTTTCCTCCCTGTCTGTGAAACTTTTCCTTTAGATCTCATCATGGCTTGCTCCCTTACTCTTTTCCATCTATACTCAGTATCTCCTGCTCAATGAGCCCAATTCAGAGAAGAAGGGAACCAATGGCTAATAGATGAATATATGCTTAAATTTAATTTTCTGAAACTACAAATTAAAAAAGATAAAACATCATTTATACATGAGTAAATAAGATGGATAGACAGATAAAGTTTGGTAAAACCAAGTGCATCTCTCATAAATTGCTAATGGGAATGGAAATTAGCTGACCATTTTGGAAATGAATTTGACAATATCTAATTAAAAAAAATGATAATATACCTTTCAGAAATTGTATTACAAAGTCCATAACCTAAAAAACTCTGTATGTACACAATGTATACATGTACACTGTGAGAAATGTGCTAGGATGTCTGTAGAACATTGTTTGTAATCAAGAAAAACTACAGAAAGAAAATCACATTATATCCATAGGGAAGGAATAAAAATCTTCTATTTTTATAATGTAATAAAGCAGTTAAAAGTAATGAATCATATGTACATTAATCAGTATGTATACGTCCCCAGAATATTATGTGGAATAAAAAGCAAGTTACGAAAACATCCATATAATACGGCATCCTCTGTGTCAATTTTAAAAACATATCAAAATACCACATATAATGTATGCATGCCTATGAAGCAAAAGTACAAGAACCTAGATAGGGAAGAAAAGCATCAACTTCAATATCATGGCATGTCTGGGAGGGAGGAAATATGCATGGAAGGATGACAATGCTTATGTTGGATCTTTTACTATTTGATTTTCAGAGGGGAAAAAAAAGAAATTAACAAATATGGCACAATGTTTCCATTTCTTAAATCTGGGTGACGTGTGCTTGGGCATGTGTTAGTACCTCCTACTTAACACTTTTCTGTGTATTTAACATTTTGATATTTTAAACAATTAGACCAAAGGGAATATATATTTCACTCTCTTTCATATATGAATAAGATAAAATTATTTTACTAGAGTCTCTGGAACACAAAATAAGAGAAGGATGTGAGACAAAAATATTTCATGAAATATATGTGTTAGTTATTTGTTGATATTCCAGGTACATGAACTTTTCTAACAGATAAAAATCAAGCACCGTTGAGTTCGTTTGCTGGGAAGAGGTAAACTGAGCTAAGTGGCTCAAGCATTTACAGCACCTCATGTGATGAGAAGCCTTACTAAAGTTATAAGACATTATATCGTGGGAGTCCGTCTATTTTTTTCCCAGCTGAAAAAAAAGATCTACAACCTTGAAATGCATTAAAACATTAATTTCTACTTTGAGATCAGTTCCCAGCTTACTGAGTTAACCTCTCCCTCATTAGGGTTAAGCCGAAAGCAAGACATAATTAAAGATTATATTCAGAGAGAAATTGATATCTCTGGCTCATCCATCCCCTACACATTAGTGGGAAAAAAGATCTGCTCATAAAGGAAATATCAAAAAAATATTTTAAGATGATATAGCATTTTGTGGAATCAAAAGTGTTCCTGTGGAAGATGAGGAAGAATCACGCTGTCTAAACTAGCTTACAAATTTCACCTGCATCATAGTACAGTGACATTGTTCTCTCTGTACTGAGAATTTTTAAAATACGGTTTTAAAAATGTGTCCAAGGTTTACTCCAAATTAATGTAATATATTTTCATAATAAAAAGCATGAAGGGAGCTTAAATGTCTGGTATGCACATTAATATTTTTAGGTGAGGAATCTAAGGTCTAGAAAAAGTTGAAAGTCTAAGATTTCATAAGATGCTGTGGTAAAATTTAAAGCTTAAAGGCTTAATTCCCTCTTAGTTTAAACTTTTTGCTCTCTAGTTGCTTCAATTAATAAATC
Organism: Ursus americanus; assembly: GCF_024610735.1. Classification (NCBI taxonomy): domain Eukaryota; kingdom Metazoa; phylum Chordata; class Mammalia; order Carnivora; family Ursidae; genus Ursus; species Ursus americanus. The sequence continues at coordinate 29,076,186 of NC_142157.1, read as the reverse complement.
CAGGTATTTTTTTTTTTTTACTTTAGATACCTTTATTCTTTGCTATGTCACTGCTTACAACACTTAAAAAAATTTAAATTCTATATTTCTATTGACAAATATCCATTTACCTTCAGAATTTTAATGTGTCCAGATAAAGAAGACATAGCATTTACTAGGAGAACATGAACAAAATCTCTCCTTTTAGTCTTCCTAAAAAGAGTCTTTGCATTACCTTTTCACTTTTTCTCAAGAGAGATATTTCATCATCACAATATGAAAAGATATATCCTAAGCACAATAGAAGTATGACTGAATATATGTATTTAATCATATATGAAATATACTCGCTTAAGGTTTTCAAAGATGAGATAGTGCTTCTAGAGATTTTGATATAGAATATTCTAGTAATAAGATGTTATGGTGTTCTCTTCATGGATGGAAATCATACCTTTACTATTAACTTCTCTCAGCTGTTTCTGATACTTGTTATCATGTATGTATTAAATTTGGAAATACCCCAACTTTTTTTTTAAAGCTATTCTTACATAAAGTAGTTTAGTTTTTCCCCAACCCCCACTTGCCAGAAGGCTGAGGAAAGTGAATTATCTTTTTCTAGATGAGTCAGGTGGTCACCTTTATGTTAAAACAGTGATCTATAAAAGCTTAAATTAGTTCATCTACTTCTGCTATTTAGTTTGGAGTAACCAAAATGTATTATTGATAGTTACACTTTTATTTTGGTTTGCTTCTGCCCTCCCTTATAGAAATTATTAAAACTTATGTAAGGCTTAGATACAGATCCAAGTTAATTTTTCTACACAAAATTTTAATATGGCTTCCTATTCTTGAAATGATTGGCCTTTAATTTTTTTAAAAAAACACTTCATTAAAAATAGTGATGTTCAGAGTTTTTATATGCTACTTTTTATTTCTTCGCCATTACCATTTTGAGTTTCCTTCTGAGAAAGCATTCCTTCAGGAATCTATATGCACATGGATCACGCCATGAGTACCCTCTGGACAGCAGTTAATACTGTCAAAGTAAGTAAGTCAATAGTACTAAGATCTGTAGGTCTTCCACACTCTAAATCTTGGGACAGCAAATCCATTCAGACACCAAAACCACCTCCCTGAAGCCTATGGTATAACAACCAGGGTGCATTATGTCAATAAAAACTTTTTTGACTCCCTCTCTTGTAAGGAATAGGAGACAATGGTCTTGTGAGATAGGATTCTAACCATGACAAAAACAAACTTATAAATTCCTTATATCATGAAAGACAAAGAGAAACAATTGTAATTCCAGTATGATGCATTGCTTGACTAAAATTCAAAATTCTAAAATACATGTGATGAGGGCATTTGATGACCAGATGAAGAATGCATGGAAGGGAAGAGAAATCGACATTGAACAGAAGGTCAATAATGCATAGTCAGTTATGGAGTAAGAAATGTCACTGAGCATTAGAAAACACAAAGTAATTTTATTGGATAAATTTGGCAGGTGACACTATGTCAAATTAAGGTATACAGTGTGTTAGATACATTTCCATATTGTAATATGGTTGCCATTTGTAATGCCATTTGTAATACTTATGGTACGGAATTACTCTATATTCAATACACTGTACATTAGATAGATCCCTATTTCCTATTTAGTACTTACTGGAAGCTTGTACCTTTCGAGACCATCAGTTTTACCTCCTCCCATTTCCTGGCAACCATCATTTTACTGCTTTTGTTTTGTTTTTTAAAGGTTTGACTTTTCTAGATTCCACATATAAGTGTTATCATGCAGTACCTGTCTTTCTCTGTCTGATTTAATTCACTTAGCATAATCTGCTCAAGGTCCATACATGTTGTGCCACATGACAGACTATCCTCCTTTCTCATAGCTGAATAATATTCCATTGTGTATATATATACATACTACATCTTTTTTTGGAATCCAACAGGCATTTGGGTAGAAACCATGAATTTAAATCTTGGTACTGTTATTCACTACTCATTTACTAGTTCTAACTGGGCAGTGAATTCTCTACCTTCTCTGAATATCAGTTTAATTGCCTGTATGATGAAGATAAGTCTAAGAGTAAGATCGATTGAGATCCTACAAGAGAAAGCCCCTAAAATATCTATACAATTCATATTGACAGGTTTCAGGAAAAGAAAACTCCTGCTTTATTGGTAGCTATAAAAATTTCCTTTTCTCTGTCATCAACTTCTACATTGGACAAATTTATACATAAAAATTATAATTTTTAAAGTGGGGTTATCTCTGTTTTTCATATTCCTTTGTATTGACTAGAGGTCTTTCAGACATGAGTCAGTGTCATCTCTTGCCCTAGATAAAGGGTGGGCATAGCCTAAAACAAAAATTCCATCGAGCATCTCAATAAGGTTGACATAAACATGTAATAGGGATAATGATCTGAAATCCAAATCTGCAAACACCACACATTAGACAGAGAAAAAAAAATTGTGGCCTTCTAAGTTATTTGTTTGAGAACCAACAGCCAAGTCTGGCAGATTTGGGGCATGGTTTATTAGCTAAATTACTAAGTAGGGAATGATAATAACCACCGATAGTGCCCTTTTGATGTGAGACAGTATTATCATTTTATAGCCAAGAGTTACATAGTGCCAACTCTTTGCCAAAACTTTTCTAAAGCTTCATATCTATTCACTTATTTAATCTCAAAAAACCTATGAGGTAGGAGCCATTGTTTCCCACATTACAGACAGTAGGAGTTCAGTTATTTGTTCAAGGTCATAAAGCTGTTAAGAAAAAGATTTGAAAGCAAGTAGTATGACTCTATGGTCTGAATTACTACTACACTTGACTATTACAACAATGTCTATGGCTCCAAAATGATGGCTTCACCACGAGTTAAGAAAAGGGGACCAAAAGGATGCATCTAGCACTCAGGTTTTAAGCAGGTTCTATCTTCTAGGTCAGGTTCCATGGGGGCAGGGAAACACTGACAGAATGGGAACACAGTGGACAAACTGAGCAGGGGATTGTCTGACAGCCCCTCTCCCAGGGCCACCAGAAATTGCCCTGAGATATCCTACATGGGGAGCAGCTGATTAAAGTGCAGGGGAGAGTGCCCTAAGACAATCTTGGGGGGAATTTTGTTCATCCTAGTCGGATAAGGAAGGCATGGTATGTGGCAGGATTGTTTACCCAAACCAGGTGAGATGAGCTATCCCTCCACTGAAGCCTTTGTAAAATCCTATTCCCAAACTTGCCTGTTTGGGCCACGTATTTAGATGGTAAATTATAAGTGTATGTTCCTATCATTATCTCATTTTCTATTTCTCAGCAATAAGAAATAAGAGCACTGTGTAGGCTCAAGGGGACTGCTTAACAGGTGTCAAATGAGACACTCTCCATCAAAACACACAAAAATTAGTACCCCTAATGATTCTGCTATTTCAAGAGTGGAGGGAAAGTGGTGAATATATATGATGATAGGGAGGTGTGAAAAAAGTTAGATTCTCATTCTCCATAGAGTCTGGATGCAGACTGCTACCTATAAAATGTTAGTGCTTGATTTCCAACTCTGACATTCCAGCACATGGTATGGAACTGAAGGCAGCTGACAAATTGCAAGAAGGATATTTTCTCTGTAAGTTTATCATGTCTTAGGGCATTTCATTAGGTTTTACTAACACCTCAATGTATGCTTAAAAGTGGGGACTAAGAAAAAAAGTTCTGCTGTGGAGTTCCTAGCAGGGTCATTCCGATGGGTACACAAAGCACAAAGGAATTGTGTCATTGGGACCACGTCTCTCCACCACCAGCTCCATGACTAGCTTCCCTTCAATTTTATCTAGACGAGATCTGTTAAACGAACACGGAGCAGTGACAGCCAGGATAAAGACTTGCCTGTTGGCTTTGGCTGAGGGTACACTTTATGTAAATTTTTCTAACATCTTTGTCTCATTTCAACTCCATCCATTTCAATGGCACTCCTAGATCCTTCTGCCCCTCCCAATCATGGATAAAGTTTACAACTAGTTTGTAGTGCCTGAAAGATAAACTAGGAACCAAGGAACACATATTTCCCCCTTTAAAACATGGGCTGTAACTATATACATATTTGTCTGTACAGATAGAGCTTATTACTAGGGCACCAAGGAAAGCGTTCAAACCTTAACTGTTAATATATTCTTCCCAATATGAATGTAATTGAAGGTTATGTTTTCAACTGTTTGTGTTTGTCTGTCCACACAAAGAATAAAACAGAAGTAAAGCAATAATCTGCATACTTCAGGCAACCAATTTTTGCTCAAAACGTCCACCAAGTATTTTACTAAAAATAGTAAAAGAGATCATAAGGGATGTAATAGAAATTGAACGCCTGACCGTTGCAACTCTGTGTCTTTGTCACATGAAGTTCCTAATTATGCTATAATGATGTAAAAATTCTTGTGGCTTAAAAGTACCGAGTGATTTGGAATCTTTTGCTACATTATCACTTTACTGAAGACTTTCAGATATAATAGATGCATATAATTTTTTCTAAATCTAGCCTTTTTTATAGGATACTATAATACTTCTCTGAGGAAATATAGGTACTAGAAATAACTACAGAGACTTATTTTAGTCCGCTTCTGAGCTACCCTAGGTAACAAACTTTCTAAGTGATGCTTTGTATTACTGCTTTAAACTTTTTTTTTTTTTACTACAGCTACAGGTTTTAAAGATTTCTTTGAAACAACTGAAGAGTGAACTTTAATTCATGTTTTTTAAACAAAGGTTATATGAGACTTACAGCAGTCTTACAAAAGAAGAATATCAGCAAGAATTGCACATTACGCTCTGAGTGCAACTGACTTTCAAATTTCTCTACAGGTATTATTTCCCATGAATAGGAACAAAGAGCAAAAACAGTTAAAAAAGCATATTCAAATGTGTGCATAAAAAGGCATGGTAAATGAATACTGTTTAGTTTGCTGACATAATTACTTGAATGTAATTTTTATGAGTCGTAGAAATCTTGGCATTTTCACTGAACCAGATAATTAGACTCTGAATAGAACAGGGTCAGAATAATTAATACATCAAAACTAGATGAACTTTTTCTAATTATTTTTATTTAATCTCTATTATAATTATTGTTATACTCTGCTGAGCATGACTGCCTCATGTTCATAGATTTGAATGCAGTCTTATAGTTGCATCCTGGGACTTTGTGGAATATTAACAAACCGTGGCATGGAGAAATTAGAATGGTGTAGTTTCATGATGGAATTCTAAATTGGAATTTCATATTTTTCTATATAGTTGCACAAAATTTGTTCCATAATCGTAAAAATATGAATTTTAAAACAAAAGTCTACTTTTCTTTCAAGTTATACTTCTCCAAAGTTCAAGAAAAATTATTTTCACAGTTTTTTTTTTTTTTTTTATTAAAGGCATATATCATCAGCTATTCAATTCCTGTGAAATTTTCTGGAAGGGAATGGCACGGAATTTTACATTATTTGACTTTTTAATATCATGATAAATCTTAATCATTAAAGCAAATGTATCAAGAGGCAGTAAAGAGCATTACCCACTATTATGAGAGACTTTGAAATTTGTGTTAGAAAGCCATGGTGTAACCTTCTGATCATAGCTACCTTCTTGTGCCAGATGTCTGGTATACTCATGAAAATACAGAAAAATAAATTACTCCAGCTAGGGAAACCAATAATGATAAAAGATTTTTAAATCTAAGGACTGAAAGATTACATAGGCTGCTTAATAAATGATTAGAGGCTAATCTACATCTTAATATCTGAAGTAAGAATGCTATAATATAGAGAAAACAATTTTATCCAGACAAAAAGTGTCCAACAAAGACTGTAAACCAGCGTGCCAATGAGAAAATCTGAGGCTCCTCTTAAGTCTTAGTTGTCATTTCAAGGTTGTCAGGACTACCCTCTCCTCAACTTGCCATTATCTGTCTCCACTGTGTGAAAGTCTATGACTTTCCCTTGTCCAGGACTGAAAATGGACGGGCTCAAGGAACACTGCACCCTCAGCCATAAAGGAGGCAACAGGAATTAGAAAACTATTGCAAAATCTTGAAAATAATCTATTCTGAGAATTTACAGAATACTTCAAATTCCCTAGGAACTAACTTATCTGCTAAGTTTCAGAAGGAAGGACAAGACACACAGAATGGTTTTCTGCCATAATTTTTGTGGAACCAAGCTATTTAAATGTTTGCCTGATCCTGGAATTTGGGGCAGATACATATCTCCAGAGAGAATAGGTACAATGATTATGAGATTCTGAAAACACTAAGAAAGCGACAGCCATCGAAGGGAATAATGCCCTTTGTACATAACAACAGTGTTAGATTTTACCTCATTCAAAAACATGACTTTGAGGCATTGAAAGCAGATTTTACTGAAGAAAGAATCTTCGTTGTAAATATGTCGAATAAATATAAAATGGGAAAAAATAAGAGAATAGGGCAAATGTTGAAATGTAAATATTGCTGGCAAAGATACAAAAAGAATATGGGAGAGAAGGAGCCATCATTATGGAAAAATTGAAGTTGGCTTCAGCTGTAGTAAAGAACATGATTGACATTGTAGAAAAAGATATCACTAATAAAGATGCCAGCTTTCTAAAAATACAGAAAAGTAGTACTAATAGGTCCTATAGAGGAAATAAAACAAAAATAAAATATATGAATCATTCATCCATTGGGAATGAACTAAAGCAAATGAAGCTAAACAGTCATTCATTAAAAGAGAACACTTTCCAGGAGTTCAGCAAAAACACACCACCAAGAGACATTACCTGTGTATAGAAAAGACAAAGGGTTCACTAAATACCCCTCCCCCCAAACACGTGAATGAAGGGACTTAGGAAAAACTTGCCCAAGTTTTTGAATTTCAAGATTAAATGAAAAATTCCACAACTGTTTGGGCAAAAAGTAAAAGAAGTCACACCGGTTTCAGATTCTATTTAACTCCGCGTGCCAGGATGTAATGCAACAATGAGAACAAAGTTTTGAGAGAAAAATACTGTGGTCCAAAAATATTTTGACCACACACGAAGTAGTTAATGTGCTGGGGGAACAGAATGACTTCCATGCTCAGATCTACAGAATTCAAAACATGAACAAAACAAGGATGCATTCCTTGAAATTTTTACTTAAAAATACACAACAGTGTAAAGATGAATAATATGAAAAGTTAAAGAATGAGATAGTTGAATCAGAAATCACCGTGTTGTATATTGACTGTTATTAGTTTAAAGTCTATTTGCTTAAGGTTAACAAAAAAACCCCATAGATGCTGACAGTGAAATAAGTCTGTATATATACTAATAACAGAAGTAGTAACATAAGTAACACCATGAATAATATAAGTAACAATATAATTTGTATTCCTAGTAGATAGAAACTGTAGTGTATGATCATGAACATATTATGAACTTTATATGATCAAATATCACAGTCATCAAATAACTTTGCAGTAGTTGGCTTCTTGGAAAATAGTTCATAAATCTGATCCTTATCTTATACTTAAAATTAATATGAATTAAAGTAAAACACAGCTTAAAATTTTTAAAATAAATATATTTTAGAAAAGATGAAAATATAAATCACAATATTTCTGGTTCTGGAACACTCACAGAGCTTTTAGGCAAAACAGCAAAATTCACAAAATGCAAAATTAAATATTGAAATGTTCCTTAGAAGGAACCCGTAAACATTTCTCTTACCAAAATCAATAAGCAGATATGTGGTATAGTTTTCATTAATAAAGCAATGATATGCCATAAATATTTTACCCAATGGCTCTGTCTCATCTCTGCCTAAACACTGTCATAACAGTGTTTCAACTGTGTTACTGAGAAAATGGCACAATTTAACAAATATTAAATCATATGTAAGTTCCTTTTATTATAAGGTTTATATATCCCAGCATCACATTAAGAGCATTACTTTCACAATCTGGTTTGGCATTTGCAATAAGCCTCTTAGGTAAATGCTATCCATCTTTTTACTAATGAATAAATAGACACAGAAATAATGACATGACAGGACAGCATAACTCATAGGAGTTGAAACAGGTTTGGAACTCAGACCTAAGTACAAAACCGGAGTGCTTAGTCCATTGTATGCTGCTTTCTAGGTATATTATATGCAATGCAAGAAAGAGCCTTTCTTGTGTTGTTCTTTCCCGTATCCCCTAAGCATAGAGCCTGGCTTATAAGCACTAGGTAAATAATTATTGAGTGCTGAATCTATGTCTATAAGAAACTCTATTAGAAACTAAGAAATTGAATACTAAAACAAATGGATATTTTATCACAAGAAAGTTTTCACTGGGACTTGGTGGGGGGATATGGAAATGTGGGGTATGACCAGTACAGACGTAACTATTGTATGAGGCAGGTTTGTGGACATGTTCCACAAGGTCCACTAAAAAAGTGCTATCTCAACATGTGGCCATGATCACAGCTAGATAAATGGATCCCTCATACAAACTCTGCTTTCAACATGCTTTAGTTTTTTGAAATATCCAATATGGCTTTTTTGGATCCTCTTTCATTCTTATATGGCTAAAATCAAGTACTCTTGGTCACCTAGGGTATGACGACAGTATTGAGATTTCTGCTTAATTAGGAAGAATATTAGTCTGGATTAATCTATTTTACCAGTAAAATTAGTATGTTTGATAAGTATATTGGTAGGGAAAATGGGGATACATTCACTTAAAATTAAGGTAATCCAAAAGAATTGATGGCTGTCCGAATTATGTCAATACTAAGGAAACATTTTGATACAATCTTGAGCTTGTCCTTCTATGTAACAGGCTAAATGGTATTACTGTAGTATTTAGCTATGACAATGTCTTTAATCCTTGTAGATATAAATTTAGGATGTGACCATAGAGGAGGCTTAAATATTCTAACTTAAGCTAAATAATAAGTAGTAATAAATAATTGGAGGAAAATGCCATCCAAAGAGAACAGATTCAATCTACTCTGAACTTTATTTAATACAGTAAGCTTTTCTTAAACCTGATTTTATTCTCACTCTATAAATGTTTCTTTGTTTCTTCTGCTCTATTCCTCATTACCATCCCCATTTTATTTAAAAAAAAATCCCATTTGCTTATTTAAAATACAGAATCTGAAACTGTCCATTAAAAGTCATTAAATTGGGTCATTTCTATGTAGAAAGAGTCTAGACATTTGTCAGCAAGTTTTAGTAATAAGAACCTGCAATTCTTGTTTTTGTTATTATTTTGTTGGCATTTTAGTCTCATTTAACTGATCAATGCATAAGCACGCAGATTGGGGGAACAAAATAGGCATACATTGTGGTATTTTCTTCCAGTCATACAACACCTATATTTGCAACTATTCTTTTGTTGCCAGTCTTCTGGAGGTTCATTCCATTGCCTCAAATGCTTGATATGCTTCCTGGCATCTTAGTATTTTATCAGTGAGTATTAACTTACAAGTGAGACAAGAAAATGGAATCAAGGACCTTGACTCTCCATTTGGCAGCTCTTTTCAACCAGTGCTCACGTCTGAATTGTTGACTATTCTTAAAATCATGGCAGGATTTCTGTGAACTTTTTAATGAGCCTAGTGAAAAACCTTTTTATTGATGTAGTTTGCAGACCTCTAGAGAAAGCGGACTTTTGGGAAGACTTGAGTCAACACAGGGAATGAGGAAAGCGCCGAGAACAAATATTAACCAACTGAAATACGTATTAAGAAGGCAAAGCAAGAAGGGAGGCAAATTATGGCGTCGGTACATTTAATTGGACTGAGAATTTCCCTTTGGCAATGCCTAGGGGACCATGAAGGGGGGGGGGTGGAGAAAATAGGCTCGGTGGTAGAAGCGCACGGTGTGAATACCCATTTGTTAAAACACTGAGAATGTGCCTGACTTTTTTCACTTACTCCTGTCAGATTTTAAACTCTTAGTTTTATCTCTGAAATATTTAATATTTAAATTCATAAAATATTCTGTGCAATTAAAAAAAAAATCCAACCTCTTACTTTCTTCTCTGTTCTTAAAGAACTTTCCTAAAATGTTACCTGGCACGATTCCCTTCCCTTGCGGACAACCAGTGTGCGTGGTACACACACCCAGTCCAGGATAACAAGAATGGGGGAATGTAACCTACACTCTTCTTCTTCTTCTTTTTTTTTCAGTTAACAAAATATATTTTTGTTTTCCAACATATTCAGTCCCTAAAATTGAGTTCTAATTTGAACGGTTCCCATAATTTCAATGGTGCTTTGGAAATATTGCAAAATGATGCTAATTTTTATTTCAATTGCTTAAGGACCTGTCTAAAACCAAATAAATAATAGATGCAGAGTGCCTCACACCAGGTACAAAATAGCCTTCAGTGAATGTTAACCCTCTTTCTCTTTCTCTTCTTCAGGATAAAGTTGAAAACATGAAATATTTGTTATTTGAAGTTTTGTTGTTTGGAACTATTTCATGGAATTACAAAACTTTAAGCCAACAATGACTTCAATACCTTTATCAAGTCCTTATAACAAAGATACTGAATTTAAGTGTAGTTTAGAGTCAGAAGTCTAAGGATTTTATTATATGGCTAAAATCTGTCTTTTTTTCCCCAATAAAAACTTTTGGTTCACCTTTCATTTAATAAAAAATTGTCCCCTTTCCTCCCCTTAATACCTAAGATTATCTATCAATCATCCATCTGTTTATTAATCATCATAGATTTCTGGGAATAGTAAGTTCAAGTTAATGGTCTCATGACTATTTCTGTAGTAAAGTGCATATATTCACAATGTCCAGATTTGGTAAAAAATATTTACTTACGGATCTGACTGGTTTTGAGAAGTGTCTTTTTTTTTCTATCTGAAAACTTTTGTAGGCTAGAGACAGATTAGAAGATCTTTTTTAAAAATTGCATCATATTTAAATATATAAGACACTTTATGGATGTGTGTGTTATCCTTGCTCGGGGACCATGCTAATCCTCTCTTAACGTTCTAATTTTAGTATTTGCACTGCTGTAATGAGCACTGCATTTATTCTTAAGATCTTAGACATAAGAGATCTTTCTGTACTAACTTCTTTTACAGGGGAGTTGGAGGTATGTGTAGACAGGCCACAAAATCCCCATTTAGGTGTAAATTTTAATATTCTACTCCTAAATGATTCTATTACATGAAACTGACTTTCATCATTGTGTATTAATTGACATACACACAGGTATGGGGAAATGTCATCTCCTGCAAAATTTACATATGTTTGTATAGCAACATCTCCCAAATTTCAATATCAAGTTACAAAACCACATAGCCATGCTCTGAATTAGATGGTCCTGGAAGTCCCACGTCCCATTTAGTGTGTCTGAATATATGTACATACAATTCAAGTTACCCTTCACTCTCTTTGTCTCTTATGGCCCAACCAAGTATTCAAAAATTAGGAAGACGTTCTTGCCTATAATGTTTCTGAAACACTGATATTTGTTTCCACTGGAATCAGGAGATCTATTTATCTATTTATCTCAGAAATTATGAAGTTACATGTCAGATTACATACTAATACATACTAATATGTAATTTGTCATGATTTCACTTTCCATTTCCTATTCCTTAACATTTTTATACAAAAGCCTTTGACTAACTTCCCCCTAAATGCCTGAAGTTGAAACTTAAGACTCCACAATAAAAAGTACAAAAAGTGGAACAGTAGGTTATTATTCAAGTGTTTTGATCCATAAGTCAATATATACAGTCAAGAGAGAGGGTGCTGGTCCCCTGGCTTGAATTATCTGTATATGCATGTGCATTGCTGCAAATGTATCTGACGTCATATGAAGTTTGGTCAGTACAACCTCAGCTTTAAAATGAATGCAACAGTAAAGCACATTGCAAGTACTTTGACTCTCTTCATTTAGATCTGGCTGTGTCATGAAGGAGACACAAGCTTCAGAAACTAGTTATTTTACAGTTTGGTTATCTGAGAGCTCTAAGTAATTTTGTTTAGATTATCTCCAAATGCTACTGAATTGTGCCATAGTTTTATGTGAGAATCTGACAGATCTGTAAAAAGATAGAAGCCTGTCCTTCCCTGGTTCTTAAATATTTCTTTCCTCAAATGTGCTTGATTTTTATTTTTATTTATTTATTTATTTTTAGTTGCCTTCTAACTATGGACTACATATACAGATACCTAGCCCATATATCTGGAATGCTTGTGGGAGGCAAACAAAATATAAATATAAGAAACCATCTTTAGTTTTGGTTTTTGCAGATCCACAAATATATACGATACTACCTATACAAAATAGATTGCTCCATTTAGTAACAAAATTTATTCACACAAAATGAGAAGTAGCCGTTTAAATAGTGATCCCAAAAGTCCTTTTTTATCCCAACTCCTACCATTGAGTAATATTTTCTTACTTAGCTCGTGTTTCTGTATTAGGAGAAAAAAAAGTAAAACTTAACTGAAAATTTGGTAATCAAAAATTTCTTATTTTTCTAAGGCTTGCAAAATTCAAACCACATTACAAAATGCCCCAGAATTCCCATTCTGGTGTTTTCTGTTGTTGCTGCTGCTTTTCTGTAGTATTTTCAACCATTTCAGCTTCCATCAAAGGGGTATAAAAGTAGTTTTAAAAGCAGATAAAAACACATATTAAATTTCTTTAATATAAATTGTTACCTCCCATAGATGCTAATTTATACAGTCTACTTTTTAAGCTTTATTTACTAAAAAAGGTACGACATGGTATAGGCCACGTTTCTTAGAATTTAAAATCGGAGTACCTACGGACGCAAGGGTATCCTCTCTGAAATAAGGGCAATCACATTTATCTCTACTGATTCGTTCCACATCTGTGTAAAAGAATTCATCCTTCTTTATTTTAACTTGATTAATCCAATCATCTTGAACCACTCATCAGAAAAGTAATCTCAGGTCTTCTCCATCCATTTAACCAGCAAAGCTACCCAGAAGCAAAGGCCCTTACTCCCTCCTTCCCCAAGAAAACAAATTCATTGTTTCAAACTCTGATTATATCTAACACCTTCATAATTATCATTAATCTTTAAACTGATGAAAATTCAGATATTTACATATTTTAACTTTACAATTTTTTTCCTAACAATTTTATCAGCTTGCCTATATCTAAAAATTTTTTCTCAAAATAATTTTTTTCCTCATTGTCAATTGAAAACCAATTCACTCTAGAAAATTAAACTGTCATCAGTTAATTGTCCCAACTACAAACAATTATTTGAGACATGTATGCATGCTGGAATGTGTGTGTGTGTGTGTGTGTGTGTGTGTGTGTGTGTGTGTGTGTGATGAGAAGTAATTTGAAACATAAAATGGTGAAAAAAGTTTGGGATATTTTTGCTATATGCCAGAAAGCAATTAAATAACAAATATATTCTAGAAATTGTGGTCCTCTGAAAGCTTAGCAGAAGGGAATCTGGTCCTCTATGTGTATTTCCCTCTTACCTTCTTTTTCTCTATTTATTTATTTATTTATTTATTTATTTATTTATTTATTTAACCTTTTGCGAACTTGGCATTCTATTGAATATCATCAAGTTAGTAAAAAGTGATTCCAAGTAAGGAAGCTTTATTGGCTGCCGTAGGATGGAGTGGGCCAAAGGCAAGAGACGGAAAAAGAATGTGAGCTGTTGGAGAGGTACCCAGTGCATTTTTACACTTTGATGTCCTGGGGAAGAGTTGTGGCGCTCTAATGCTTCAAGGACACAGTGAGCATCTTAGAGACAAAAGCTGTCACTGCCATCCAGTGGCAACATGAATTATTGCATGCTCAACCAAGCTCCATTAGTGTTGCTCGGGGAACCAAATGAAGAGGGACAACTTGTCCTGACTCTTAAATAGAAAATGAAATACAATGACTGTTTATTTTATTGTCTGTTTTAACAACTCAAGATATATGATAAGCAAATAAAATTCATTTTTAAATTCTCATTTTAAGTTTGAATTTTACTATTTCGTCTTGAGGTTTGAGGGAGGGTGTGTAAGATGAACAGATTTGTGGCCAAGTAAATGCTTACTTATGTTTTTGAATTAGTACATAAAGTACTTAAAGTTGACTCTAAATGACCATCTCTTTTATTTCAGGGGATTACCATTGATTAAAAAATTCAATGGTTTGGCCATTCTTTTTCCACAGCATTACTAAAACAGAGTGGTACTGATATTGATAACAGAGCCATGGTCATATTGATAAAGGCTATCCAGATTAAAGTGAAGGGTGAGGTTCCCACGTCTGTGTTTAATAAACACAGAAACTGGAAAAGAAGAACCAGACAGGGCAGAGATTTTCTCCCCTTCGGTTCAGTGTGACAAGGCATCTTTCATATTTTTCCATCACTTTGCTGCCCTCAGTGTTTACTCCATTTATATAAGAAACAATTACTCCATCTTCTGGGTAAATTTCAATGGGAGTCTGACTAAGGCTCTTTGGCTTTGAATTTATTAACAATTTAAATTACCTTACTTTTCAGCAATTTTCATAAAAATATAATAGCATTTGATTTTTCCTTAAATGGTCCTGTCTTCAGGTGCCTTCAAAGAGCTGATGTCTAGATACGATGTATAAATTAATCTGTATTTCTAATAGATTTCAATAGGATTACCCCAGAAAATGGGATAAGTTCACTATTTTCTTAGCCACCCTTTTCTCTAACTATTATGTAAGATTAATTCCTATTTTTTTGTGTGTTATGCATATGTTGACATTTTATAGGCATTGATTTTCAATGTTGCATTGTTACTTGTTTTTAGCAGACTATAAAGAGAAATGAGAATTATAAGAAAGATTGTGTTTGTATTTTCTCTCTGAGTGGAATTATTTTACCTAAGAGAGAATGACTTTGTTGTGTGGAACACATATCTATATTATTCCACGTGAATATAGATTTACAATGCATTAAAGGTAACCCACAAAGCTGAAATAAAAGTTGAGTTAATCTGAGATTGATTTCCCCAGTGTTCTGCTAATCAGGCTGCAGGGGTCCTCTGGCACATAAATAACTTTTCATTTACTTTGGACTCAGTGATGTCAGACTTTTCAACAAACCACGATCTGCCAAAAAAACTTCAAAACTGAAAAAAAAGATAAAATTGTAAAAGCATATGTATGTATATACTGTATATATTAACACTTTGACTCACAATGACTCTTATTTTAAAAGAACTTTCATGCCTGGGTGGCTCAGTCAATTAAGTGTCTGACTCTTGATCTCAGCTCAGGTCTTGATCTCAGGGTCATGAGTTCAAGCCTCATGTTGGACTCCACACTGGATGTGGAGCCAACTTAAAAAAAAAAACTGAAAAATTAAAAATAAATAAAAGAACTTTCATTAAGCAGAATCAGACCTATAACTGAACAGAACATCTTTATGCATATTCACCAGTTAAAACAGTTTGACTGTTTTTCTTTAAAAAGAAAAAAAAAAAACCTTGGGATTTGTTATCTTTTTGTTTTTCTGTTATATATTGCTTAATATGTAAGCAAATGCTTAAATTCTAGAAAAGCTGGAGTCCATCCAAATAACAACAAAATCTGCATACAATTTGGTATTTTTAGAAGCTTTATCTAATGCACTTTTTTTTCTTATTTGGACTACATATGTTTTATCTTCTGCTCTTTAGGCCTTGGGTCTGCATGCTGAGCTGTCTTCATGTGAGTCTACTTAAGTAGTTTAACTAACTAGTCATTTATTACTAATTATATTAAAAATGCATGTACACCATGCCTATTTCTGTTCTGATCTCAACTGCTGTTTTTGGAATATTTGAGTTTATAAAGTAGAACACTGGTGGCATTTTTCCAGATTCAGTGTCATATTAACAGTTTAGGAATTTATGATGGTTTTTGTTTTTGTCAAATGCAAGAGATACAAAGTGACAACAAGAAGCAAGAAAGAAGGAGTTGTAAGGACAGAGAGCCGAGCAGTGCATCTAAATTGCCATTGGCAGGAATTATTTTTGTGTCTTCAGTGCTCACTGTTGGTCAGAATTTTGCAGCGCTGTTGACTGAAGTTTTAGATGTCGACGTAAGTCATTTTCATGGTTTTCCAGTTGTAAACTGTCTCAAGGTTTGGCTTTGACTCAGAGTCTCGAAGTTCTGAGTTCAGGAGGTAGTCTAGAACTCTATTTTTAAAGACACCATACAGATAGTCCTGATTGATGGTGGTCTGACTTAGGACTTTTCAACTTTATGACGGTGAGAAAGCACTGCAGTTCAGTAGAAACCATACTTTGAATTTTGATCTTGTCTCAGGCCAATGATATGCAGTACATACTCCCTGGTGATGCTCGGGAGGGGCACCCATAGCTCCCAGTCCGCCCCGTGACCCTGGGGGTCAACAACGGATACACTGATGACCATTCTGTACCCCTAAAAACCATTCTGTTCATCACTTTCAATACAGTATTCAATGTGATACATGAGATAGTCAACACTTTGTTTTCAAGCTGTGTCAAGCTTTGCGTTAGATAATTCTGCCCAACTGGAGACTGATGTAAGCCTTCTGAGCACATTTAAGGTAGGCTAAGCTAGGCTGTGGTGTTCAGCAGGTTTGGTGTATTGAATACATTTTTGACTTTTTAGGTTTTCAACAGGCTATGGGTGAATCCAGACAATAGGCCATCGTAAGTTGAGGAAGATCTATACACAAATCTAGACTATTTTCATCCGTTCCACAAATACATGTCGAGAAGTTACTGACTGCAAGATAATGTGGAAACGTGCATAAAAATAAGTCATCCTAGCAACAATGCTCCAAAGATATTGGGATTTATAAGTGGTTGTAGACATCACTTTCATGAATCTCACTGTGTTTTCACTTGAAGCAGCTTCCTAGAATGCCTTCCTCAGATCTTACCCTTCACATGTCCATGGTTCTTTTTTTTTTTTTTAAAGATTTTATTTATTTATTTGACAGAGATAGAGACAGCCAGTGAGAGAGGGAACACAAGCAGGGGGAGTGGGAGAGGAAGAAGCAGGCTCATAGCGGAGGAGCCTGATGTGGGGCTCGATCCCATAACGCCGGGATCACGCCCTGAGCCGAAGGCAGACGCTTAACCGCTGTGCCACCCAGGCGCCCCACACATGTCCATGGTTCTTATTGACTTCAAAGGCCAAAGTGAAATATAAGCAAGGAAAAGATAGTACGGTATCTGTTGCAGGAGAAAAACAAATTCAGAGAAAAGAACACTGGATTTAAAAGAAATTAATACTTGGGGCGCCTGGGTGGCTCAGTTGAATAAGCTACAGACTATTGATTTTGGCTCAGGTCATGATCTTAGAATTGTGAGATCAAGCCCCACATGGGGCTCTGTATTCAGCACAGAGTCTGCTTGAGATCCTCTCCCTCTCCCTCTCCTTCTCCCCTCCCTGGTTTGTGCTCTCTCTTTCTCTCGAAAGAAAGAAAGAAAGAAAGAAAGAAAGAAAGAAAGAAAGAAAGAGGAAAGAAAGAAAGAACTTAATACTTAAGTGATATGTATGATATATGAAAATTTAAAAAGTTCCTACTTGGAAAATAAGTTATAAGTATGTCCAAATTTCCATATACAACTACCCTATTGTCAAAATTCATTTAATTTAACCCTCTGCTACCTATATACAGTTCTGATTAAAGTTAATGAAGATTTGCCTAAATTTACATAATGCTCTCTGATAGAAAATTTGGTCTACTAACAACTGCTAAAGGACTTTGAGAACTTCAAGATGGTTAATCCAAAATATAGAAAAATAAGAATATAAATAAATATGATTCCTTCTACAAATGACCTATGAAACATTACTCATTGAAAGTAAAATTCTCGGGGAGCCTGGATGACTCAGTCAGTTAAGCATCTGCCTTCAGCTTGGATCATGATCCCAGGGTCCTGGGATCGAGCACCGCATTGGGCTCTCCAATCGTTGGAAGCCTGCTTCTCCCTCCCCCTGCTTGTGTGCACTCATTTCCTCTCTCTCCCTCTCAAATAAACAAATAAAATATCTTAAAAAAGAAAGTAAAATTATCCACATTTTAGCAGTTCTTGCAGCATACCCATAATATTACCAAAGCTGCATTCAGATGACAGTTTTAGAAATACATAAAATTAAATTGAAGTAAAAAATGCTTTGTCAGTTACCAAAAACATACAAAGCAAAAATTGCTAAGTAAATCCAAAATAGATTATTTCTAGTTACTATATATATTTGAAATGATTATAAAATAATCATTTAAGCCCATAAATAGTGATTTTTCAGAACTTTATTGAACATACACATAATGAACAAGAAGAACGGTAACTGGATAGAAGAAAATGCTTCTTCTAAACTATACACCTGACTTCAAGAACTTGACACATCTGTCATTATTGTCTTGGGCCAAATGGTACTTTGGCGGAAAAAAATAATACCATAATATTTCTTGGTATTCCACTCCAATTAAAAGCTCAGTTAGCAAATTTCTGTCTTATAACTAACTTTGTTTCCAGAGCTAACAGCTTTTGAAGATCCCATCTGGGCTAGGGAGATACAGAGCAGCTAGCAAACCAATGTAAAACAATGTATCACTATGAAGTCATGCAGAAAACAGGGTAATTTCCTATCAAAACGAAACGTTTTTCTTATATGGCATGTGAATATTCTTCCCTAAAAGTGTAAATGGTATAGTGTAGGAGAAGAAACACAACTTTTGGAGGAACTTTAAAGGCTTATTTTTTTTTATCTGATCTTGATAAAGAACGAAAAATATCAAAGCACAACAACTGGATTTTTAAACACCCACACAAATTCAATTCCCACGAATTCTCAATACTTTCAGACATGCCAAGTTTTAATACATAAACAATTCATTGCTATCTTGTTTGATACACATAGCATGTTCTCCTGACAAATCCTCAGAATATCTGAGCATTAACATTGATTGCAGACCTCAAAAATGATATGAAGGATGCCATAAATGCCCTCATTTCCCCCACTGCCTTTTACATTTCACAAAGGAGATGGTGAAACCCTTTCGACTGTGTTAATGACTGGCTTTCCTCATTGTATCTAACCAGGAAACAGAATCTATTCAGTAAATTCAACAAGGAATGTGTAATATACAAATTTACTAACTACACCAGGTGTCTGGAGTAACAGAGGTTTGGAGATTAAGAAGTAAAGATAAGTCAAGAATATATGAAGCGCAGATTCTAAGGCTGAAAAAGAGCGCCCCAGGAAAGAACAAATCTAAAACAGGACCCTGTAGCCAGAGCTGAGATCCACTGTTCATTGGAGAGTGCATGGCTGTGCCCCAGAGGATGGAGGAGAAGTCTGCTAGATTTCCAGACCACCAGGGATCACAAGCAATCTGCCCTTTCAGACTCCAGAGACAGATCATCCATCGAGAGGTGGCCACGTGAAACTCACTTGGAATCTGTCAGTGGGAAAGGTACACTGGGAATCCTCCCTCTGGGTGTCAGGGAAGATTGTGCTCAAGGGGATGTCATGCCCCGCTCCTGCCACACACTGCAGGAGACTGTGAGAGAGAGCACATGCTGGAACCAGGGCAAAGAACCCCTTCCTTCTCCAGGCAGGTTCTCTTTGGTACCCTCGCGGAAGAAGCTTACAATGCCAGCTGACGGGGAGAAATGGTTAGGAAGCACAATCAGGGCAATGAAGAGTTTCCTGGAGCTGAAAGGCAATAGATTGCCAAATTAAGTAACCTTACTTAATCTGAAAAGTGTCATCATTACGGACATCCTACACCGGAGTGGTATATTTGTTACAACTGATGAACCTACATTGATATCTTGTTATCAACCAAAGTCCATAAGGCACATTAGGGTTCACTCTTGGTGTTGTCCATTCTATGTGTTTGGACAAACATATCATGACACAACCTAATAATGGGAAATACAAATGTAAGGGGCAGAGAGTATATGGGAACTTTCTGTACCTTCCACTCAATTTTCCTGTGAATCTGAAACTGCCCTAAAGATTAGTCTATTAATTAACACACACACACACACACACACACACACACACACACACACACACACAGAGTTAAAAAAAGATGTCATCAATGATTTTTTTTTCTCTGAACCTACAATTGTGATACCATCATATTACAAATCTCAGTGTGTGTTCAAGGTGGTCATTGTTTCTTTCATTATGAATTTGTATATGGCAGAGACAGCTAAATTACACATTCACACTTCTTAGGTAATAATCAAACATTCAGGGCACAAGGCTATTTAGTTAAAGACTAAATTTCCCAGACTCCTTTGCAGCTAGGTAGGGTATGTGACTTAAGTTCTGGTTAATAGGATGCGAAAGGGAGCAGACAGTTCAGCTTCCAAATCGTGACTTTTAAGGGAGTAGAAAGACATGTGCTCCCCTTTTTCCTCTTTTGTCTGGCTGGAAAATAGGCCTGGTGATGACCATGGACCTTGAAAATGAAGGTCATTCCCTAAAACAGTGGAGCGACAAGAAAGAAGGAGCCTGGGCTCATGAGAACTTTTGTAGGGCAAGTGGCCACATGAGCTCAACTCGTATGTGAGAGAAAAAGAAAGAAACCTCTATTTTATTTAAGTCGTTATTGTTTTGGGTCTTTGCCATTAATACCGTTTAGTTTCTCCTGTCTCATCACCATATCCTTGTTGACTAGAAAGTTAGCAAGTTTGTTAGATATAAAGCAGCACACACAGATCTGTAATAACAAAAACTGTCACCTGAAAAGCTACCAAACCAATGCAAAGCCCGCGAAGATTTTCAACAACAGTGACAATAGTTGCCTTGGCGATTTAGAACCTGTTATACTCATAACCATAGTTTGTTTTCTGAAAAATTATTTTTTCAGCGCTTGAAATCTAATGATAATTTAGTCGTGTTTTATCAGAGTAGTTTATTATATTGTCATTTCCGAACACCAATTCACTGATTTTGATGCCTGGTTTTGTAGGAAAAAGAGATGGAAAATTGAGGGTTTGTAACTAATAGGACACTTTTGTCCAAACCTTAATATTTCAAAAACAAAACAAAACAAAAAAACCCACTGGGGATATTCGGGGAAGGACCAAGTTTTCAAAACTTATTTTTTTTAAAGAAGTCTCTGAAAACTAACTATTCCTGAAACTTTATTACGAGTTCTATTACATAATGATCTATCCACTTAAAAGACATTTGTTTTCTTATATAGTATAAATTATCATTGAAGCCCTAGAGACAGGAAAATGATAATTACAGTGCTCAGATAAAATTCTGTTTGCTGCTTACTTTTTTTCAAATTTGATGCAGAATAATCTAATTTTAAGTAAGTGGTGCAAAATTTATTTAGGATGATGGAACATGAAACTTAATAACTACTCTGCTTCTTAAATTTTTTTTAGAGATACATCTTCAGTATAGTAGAAACTTACTAATTAAACACAATGGGGAAGAAATTAGAATGATTAAGCTTTTCTAACTATTAGTTTTAAGTACATTTTGTATTAGGAACGGAAACAGATGTAGACTTAAGTAATGGAAAATGATAATTCAAAATAGATCCACATCAATTAATAAAATGTTTACGACACAAAAGTCCTTTTACATAGGAGACAGTAGTTCAAAACAAAAATTGAGAAGGTATTAAAATAATTTTTAATTAAAAGCACATATTTCCTAGTTGGTCAGACCTCACTGCTTTTAGACAAACTGACCATTGAAAAATTAATCAACATTTCTGGGCTGTAGTTTCATCATGAGAAATTTGGATAATATAATTTACTCCATAAGCGTCTGGTATACATAGAAGTAATATCCTAACCCCATCACAATTCCTGACATGTGCTAAGCGCATAATAAATGGTAGTTTTATTTTTACCACCATTTCATTCCCTTGGATTTAAAAGGCTCAGATTTGATGTGTTGGTGCTCTTCCTTTAAAATTATAACTGCTTTTTTCCCCTAATGTATATTTATTGTCTTCAGATTATTGCAAAATCCAAATTAGCAGGATCAGAATTAGTGAGATTAGATTGTATTTTTCTAAGTCACCTATTTTAGAATCACTCTTCCAAATAAAATGTGGCTTTGATATTCACTCTGTATTGAATTTTTAAATTTTGAGGATGAACAAATGATCGCTGAGTTGTTGGCGTGTGATGACACTCTTCTTGGGTTCAGATGGATTATCTCTGGCCTTCTCAAGACCTCAGTCAGTAAAAAGTCTAGGAGAATTATGTAAGAACAGAAAAAATTTAATATACATTGTTGTGAACAATAACTCTACAAGGTAAAACTCCTTCGGCATAATTTGTAGCTTAAATGTAAAGTGTATTCATACACTTTTATTCAGCAAAAGAAAGCAATTTAAATATTTATAAAATGTGATTTACATGAAAATACCATCCTACTTTTCATTTACTGTGCTGTTCTTGTGTCACTCAAAGTTGCCTTCTTTAAATATACATTTGGAAACAAATTGTATTATGATCCAAAATACAAAAAGTAAATACAATGTGGGATGGGGGAGCCTGCATGGAGAAAAGTAACTGCAGTCACAGTGAAAAGAAACGAGCTTGTTGAATTTTCACACACGGAACTACTGAGCAGGCTTATTTAAATCTATTTTCCTTTATGAATTATACATGGCTATCATCACTGAGTTACACTCCTCCGGTAAAAAACATTTTAAACGACAACTTACTGATAAGCTGTCAAATGGGAAAAATCCACTCATTTCTTCAAATCTGTAGTTGATTTTGTATTAATATTTTAAATGATTTTCGTGAAATGCATTTGGGTTGCCTTCGACTTTGCAGGAAGAAATATGCGAGAATGCTTGATCCCACTTTTCACTCTCAATATATATCAAATCTGCATATGTGGTTGTGAAAACAATTTTTTAAAAAAGTGTGTTTGGGGTCTTTTTTTTTTTTACAAAATACAGGTTGACTTTTCTGCTCTCACGTGCCTGGGCCAGCAGGTAAGACGGTGCAGGTGTTTGCCTGCAGGAGAAGCCTGTTAATTAGGGCACAAGCTAGGCAGCGGAAACCAATCTGCAAGTATTTTCAGGTAAAACTGTTGAAACAACAAGACTATGCAGTGATGTGTACTGTTTCAGTAATTAGAAAGTTCTCATCTTTTGATTAAACTCACATATAGATGAGGTGTGGACGTTACAGGAAGGAGTGGTCCCGAATAAATGTCTCTGGACAAAACCAAACACGCTAATAACAACAACATCAAAAATGCTCATTATAATCATAATAAAGAAAAATTGCAGAAAGTTAACTTTCATTCAGGAGAGGCTTTGGGACGTTGCCTTCCTTCCTAGCAAGAGCCAGTATTTTTCCAGAAGATGAACAATGACGGTTAAGCTTCATGGCTTGTCCTGCTGTGGTCCCATCTTCTAATGACACAAATTCCTAACAGTGCAGTCTCATCCATCATCTAGCTTATTTTTTACAAAGTACACCAAATATTTTCTGTACTGGGTTAAAGAGACCTAATTCCTGCCCTGAAGGCCTTCATCACCTGCTACAGCAGTTCGAGCCTTGGAGACGCTCGTTCTTATTTTCTTGCTCTAATGGACCTGCCTATAGGTGATTTCCTGGTTTGACAGCCAGAAAACAGAGAATAGCCCCGACTCTAAAAAAAAAGTATTTTAAAAGTCATATTATTATAATTTGGGGGCAGGAGTATCTTAGAGCAGCATATCTGTATCGCTTCCTATTCAACAGGCCAACCCCCCCAACATTTTTCTACAAGAAAATAAGGCACGACAGAAAATTTTAGAATTTCATGTTCATTGGAACGGCTATGGAAGAAGGTTAGTAGTGGTGATTAAATACAACTAAATTACAGACAACTAGAAATGTGACTTTACAAATCAAAAGATTCAGGGATAAATATGTATTAGATTCAAGTTACTCAGAATCAATGTGGTATATATATGTCTGTATATATATCTATGTGTGTGTATGTATATATGTATGCAATGATATCAACATATATGCAGGTATGGACACACACACACAGACACACACTCACACCATTCAGGAATAGCCTTAAAAGTCAACTGATATTCAAATAGTTAAAACCAACAAGAACTTTTTCAATCATATTCCCCAATACATAGATTGAGAAATTGATACCCATTCTACTTTTGTTCATTAGAATGCATTTAATTTAGTCACCCATTTTATTTCATATAAAATTCTATGATAGAAGACATAGGTTCAGTCAGTGAGAAACCAGCCCTTAGTTTTTAAATTACAACTGAAAGTCTGTCTCTCTTTGTGCGAGGAAGAAATTCCTACCTTATACACAAAATAGAAAAGTTTGAGATAGGATACAAAGGGACAGATTAAAAAATGCACATCCTATCTTTTGAAACAAGCTTTTTATTTAGACAGTGAATGCTACATTAGCTCATACAAGTAACATCTCAGAATATGATAATCAAAAAGAGGTGACTTCAGTAGTATTTATCATTATTCCCTCCCAAGGTTTTCAAGGCATTTAATAAAACTTTTAATGTCTACTTTTCCAACAGATGCAGTAAAGTGACTGAGGTCCTGGGATTTTCTGTGGCCCACTGGAAACAATCCTCAGTGCTGAGGACTCTAGAAATAACCACCGTAATTATCATTTGCCTAAGTTAGCACTAATGAATCAAAATGTGTCTGACTGTCAGTTCCATTCAAGCAGACTACATGATCAGAGATACAGTTTAAGAACTGTCCGTCACTACCCTGCAGCTGAGTTAATGAAGTGTTTATACATCCAGGGCTAGTATTTGGATTAAAGCTCCTGCTGGGAATACATGAGGACATATACAGACTAAAGAAATTAAGTTGTGTTTTTTTTTTTTTTTTTTGTAAAATTCTCAAAGCTACAGACCATTTAACATAGGTTAAAATATTTCTAAATATTTAAATATTTTAAAATGTTTCTACTTATATTCACTCAAAGAATTATAACAAATTACCAGGAGTGAGCTAACCATTTCCATCTCCTCTTATAGTCACTGGCAGTATGTTTTTCTTGAGTGTTTGTAAAGGAGGACAATGATCACAAATGAGAACAGCAAAAATGTGTGGAGTGATACCTTGAGACGATGGCAAGAATTAACTTGCAAACTTGGGCTTTGATGACTTCAGAGTACTGAGTGTTGAGATGCTCGTCTTTCTTTGGGTTTCATATCTTTGACTTGTATGTTGACAATACTACTACTATTACTACTAATAATAATACATACGGGCAAATGTCTTGTCTCCTTAGAGGGAGAAGAACTCTGCCTGAAGAGATGCACCTCACAGACTGACTTGGGAGAGGATGGATATATTTTGCATGGGGAACGGATGTACATCCTGGGGTTGAGAAGGTGGACTGTGGTAGAGAGAATTCCAAATTCCCACCACATGGAAAAGTGTATGATCCCCTCCTTTTGAGTGTATATGGGATGGAGAAGGGCTGTGAATACGATGGGCTTTACTCTATAATTAGATTACATTGCATGGTACAGGTTTAAGGATTTTGCAGTTGGGATCAAGGTCTCAAATTATTTGATTCAGAGTTAATAAAAAAGGAAATCATCCAACGTGGGCCAGGCTTAATTAGGTGAAAGACCTCAAAACAGGGACTGAGTTCTTCCTGAGTAGAGAAACACTCTCCTCAGTCCTTGAAGAAGCAAACAGCTACACTGTGAAGGTAGCCTGACCCACACCTTAACTGTGGTCTTGTGAAACCCTCAACAGAGAGCTCAGTGAAAGCTTGCCTGGACTCTTGACCCACAGAATCTGTAGGATAATAAATATGAGCTGTTTTAAGTTGCTAAATTTGTGGGCTAATAGAAAATGAGTAAATCTCCTATGAAAGTTCATGAGGATTGGAAATCACGAGTATGAAGTATGTGGAATATGGTAGATGTTCAAAGAGTGGTGCATGTTATCATGGTTGCCATTACTGTTGAGCTAGAGTCCTATGGTGACACAGACTAGTGATACCAGATGGGAATAGAGGCAAAGTTTTAAATGACTGGAAAGAATTGAATGTGGAGAAGGAGGGAGAATTCTGGGGCCAGGGAATGCAACACCAAGTTTATCATGCTGCCCCTGCCCTTTCCCTTCCAAGTCCATTCTGATTCATGCATCGTAGCTTCATGACTCTGCCTCCCATGTCCTCAGTGCTGATATATACAGCGTGCATCGGTTCTACACATTTGAAAGCCTGGAGAATGGGTGCTGCCAGAAACACTTCAGATCCAGTAAACAACTTGCTTCTTCCGTTTGTGGAAAAGTCAGAAGAGATGTTGAGATGTGCCAGGGTGAGGGACAGGGAAGAGGAGTTAGACTGGGCCAGTGGGACTAGGAAATGAGAGCGGGCTCCAAGTTTCCACTGTTTTATAGGCGTTTTCATTTATTTCCTAGAAAATACCGCTAATCTGATTGTGCACTGTTTGTAGCTGTCCTTATCCTTTTTTTCTGATAAGAGTACTGTTTATGTTTTTCCTTTCATTTCTGATCCAGATTTGGTTATCTTGAGAGTCTAAAAGTTTCTCCATATAAATGAAAGTTATTGATGGAGAGCCATAGTCATAATAGATTTATCATGTTGTAACTGTGTACATATTTCTCTTGCAGTTGCAACTTCTGTATCTCTATAGAGCACAGCACAGATATGCATATTTACTTCCTAATAATGGCATCAATTTCTACCAACTTAATGCACTTAGTACATGTATATTTCTGGATCCTGCAGTTAAAAACTCTAAAAAGTGAAAAATCCGCCAGTTACATAGAAATTTCCACCTGGATATGCAGTCTGAAGAGACTTGAAAGCAAATATTTTTAATGTACACAAATATGTTTTTAAATTAGATAAAAATCTTGAGAAAAAACTAGGAAGTTTGTTTCACCAAAATGCATAATTATTGTAAATGGAAAGAATTATTTGTTAATTTGGTGTGTTAGTCAATGGGATTGCTTGAAATGTCTTGAGTTTACATCAAATTTTAAAAAGTCTATTAGATTAGTTGTTCTATTCCACCATTTAGGGACATAAGGGCCCGAGAATAGTTGTGCAAACAGAAAGAAATGTATTTAAAGAGAGAGAAATATATTCCTGACATAAACAGGGAGAGGGGAAGCAGTCCAAAGCTGGTACAGTGGCTCATTGATAGCATCAGACATCCACGCTCTTCCCATCTCTCTCCTCTGACTTCCTTAATACATAATTCTCTGCTGTCATGCTGCCACTTCACAGTCGTAAAATGGCTGCTCTGTCTCCAAGACTGAAGTCCGTGTTTCAAGCGGACAACAGAACAAGAGCAAATGACTGGTGAGGTTTCTTTGAATAAAGACTTAGTCTTTTTGTTTCTGGAAGGATAGCCTTCCCGTACACTTGTGCCCACATCTCACTGGACACGACGAGACTGTGTCACACGGATACCCTTAGTTACTAGATAATGTAAGTGCTTAAAAGAGTGTAGTTCATTGCCTCTTCAAACAAAATCATCATTCTCTTCCTAGGGGATGGAGATGGCTCTAGGTAGACAACTAGCTATGTTTCCAAAGCATGTGAACTTAAGAAGGCTGTCTCAGAACAAAAGGAAATCTTTCATGCTGGCATGTACAAAAATATTGTCCCTACTTAATTCATTTATGTGAGCTTAACTTTTTTTTTTTAAAGATTTATTATTATTATTTTTTATTTTAGAGAAAGAGAGCATGCACGAGCAGGAGGGGGCAGAGGGGGAGAGAGAGAGAGAGAGAGAGAGAGGCAGACTCCCTGCTGAGCACAGAGCCCGACGGGGGGCTTGATCTAATGACCCTGAGATCATGACCTGAGCTGAAATCACCCATCAGACACTTAACTGACTGAGCCACCCAGACGCCCCAATGTGAGCTAACTTTCATATCATGGGTATTTCTGTGAAATTGCCAACAAAGCTGATTATAGAAAAATATGAAACAGAGAGATGTGATACTAAATTTTTCCAATTCAATTCAATAAACCCTGAATGTCTACAGTCATCCATGTGTTCATTCATGTACCACTCATTCGAAACAACAGTCATTGAAAATCTGCCATGTACCAGGAGCTGTTTAGGCACCACGGATACACTGATGAGAAAGAATGGATGTAATCTCCTGGTACTACGGCTTATGCCATCCAATAGAGAGACATCCAATCCAAGTAATCATACGACCAAATGTAAAAAGCAACTCTGAAAAATGAGTTACGAGGTGTTATGAGGGCCTTTAAAAGATTATATCATTTATGTGGTGAGGTGGGGAGAGACAGATGATTCTGGATACAGCTAGAAGTCTGAAATGGACCCTGGCCTCTAGGAAGTTATTGTGGATAATTGTTTGGGACAACAAACAGGGGAGGAAACAAACAAAAAAATATTATAATTCCAATATTTAGCATTTCTTTTACTCACATCATTCTTACAAAGACCCATCTTCCCTTATTTTGATTTTGAATCAAGAATATGAACTAGAAATCCCGGGAATTCCTTTGCTAAAATTCCTCTGTTGGCATTCCTCTGTCGGATTCACAGATTATAAATGAGACTATGCTCTTGTAACCTAAAGGTAGTGTGACAATTTGGTGAAATCGCCACTGGGATATCATGCTCACACTCACCTACCTTGAGAGTTTTCAAGATTGCCTTTTTGTTGTTGTTATTCTCTTTATGTTTATTTCTATTCTGCTTATTACACTACTTCCCCTCTTGCCCCCCCCCATCCCAGTGTGTACAAGGTATGCACTAGTGCCTGGGGTCGCAAGAGCATCTGTGGGTCTCCGTGGAGCCAGTGACTGCAGCCAAAACACCGTGGACACTATCCTGCGGGTAGTTCTAAATACTCTTTATTCAAAGAAAATGGGTTGCACTTTTTTTTTTTTTTAATGTCCTGAGTCATGATTCATCTGCTGAACTGAAGCCCCCAAAATGATGAGTCCTTAACTATAAATGCTTCTGAAAGGCATTTTTAATTTATTAGTGTTCCGAGTTCCCCTTCCCACAGCCTCACAGCTCTTGTCCTGTCAACAGTTAGAGAACTCTGCTGTGTTCTTACTCAGTTTCTCAGTTAAAGAAGCAGAGCACCAACCTGCTGGCCCTCAGGACACCCAACCACATGCGGCTGCGAGGGCCACCCTCAGGCTCAGCCTCATTTCGACCCAGCAGGGTGTGAGCACTGGAACATAACAAGGCCCCAGTCCTTGCTCCAAGCATTCTCGTTCCGCCTAATTAACAGTTGTACTTCTGCATACCGTAAAGAGGCAAATACCTACTTGTTCTGATTCCAAGTATCAGAAATGACTCCTTAGACCTAAGATATTTTCCTCACCTCTTCATTTGTGGCTGAAATTCAATAAATAAAGTTAAAGCTTTTCAACCCATAATCAGTCATTAAATTTTTAAATAAGCCCATGCAAAATTACCTCGCATAGCCCTGTCCAATACAAGATCACTTTCATACGTGCGATTTCATTGTTTCCTTACAATCCCCCATGCGGCCTGCACAGCAAATGCATTTGGCCCCACTGTACAAATACAGGAGCTGGGGCTACGGAGACTTTTACTTGAAATAACGTGAGGTTTAGAATTTTTTAACCCAAGTCTGACAACTCTAAATCCTATGTTCTTTAGACTTGTTGATTCATTATCTGAATATACACGTGGATTACAGTGTTTTAGAGAGAGAGAGAGCACAAGTGATGGGGGAGGGGCAGAGAGCGAGACTCTCAAACAGACTCCACGCCCAGTGCGTGGAGCTGGTTGCTGGGCTCCCTCTCACAATGCTGAGATCATGACCTGAGCCAAAATCAAGAGTGGGTCACTTAACCGACTGAGCAACCCAGGCGCCCCATGGACTCATGTTTTTGAGACATATACAGAATAAAACTGATCGCGTTATCCTCTGAAGTTAGTGTTGATAAGATAGAAGATGAAGTTAAAAAGGCCGTGAGCCGCCAGGGAAACGTCACCTGTGTCATTTTTCTGGCGCAGTAGAAAGAGCCCTCACTTTTTGAACAGATTCAAATTCCAGCTCGATAGCTTACTAGGTTTGTGACTTTAGGAGAGCTCTGGAAACCTCCCTTGCGAAATGCAGCTAATAATCCAGGCATCGTGAGCATTACAGGAGAAGACGGATATAGTGCCGAGCAGTGTGCTTGCCCTCACGCTAGCCAGCCGCCGTGGTGGTGGTAGAAGTACTAATAGCAACAGCGGGGTAATCATGGTAGTCGTAGTAATAACAGAATTAAACGTTCAGCACTGTCTACTGATGGCTGCCTTGTTCCAGCACTATCTGGCTTTTTCTGACATCGTCCTGTTCTACACATGCCACTTGATATTCGCCACTTAGTGACTTCTGGTGCAGACCTCTACTTTCTTCCCCTCCCCTCTGCTCCTTATTAATCCTCTATCCTCTTCTCCTTTTCCCAAAGACATTTATATTCAATTAATGTTTATAAACATATTGATACATCCTTAGCTCCTCAAGAATACTTTTATTTAAAAAAACCATTTGTCAAAAAAATAACACTTGAACCTTTTGCTTCCGTAAAGATGTTGGTTCAGTACAATATCTCTGAAAAGCTGATGCTTCCTTAAAATAGGAAGTGGGGCTCTCCTTGTCAGTTCCTGAGGCTGTCAGTTAGGAAACCACAGAAAGAGGTTGTGGTGTATTGCTTTTAATCAGAAAACCTTAAAACCCGGGTGGATGCTGGAACATATGAATAGCTCCACTGATTTAGTTTGTAGGCATGTTGGGGAGGACTATGGAATGCAAGAACCCTAAAGCACAAGGTTCTGTAGGAATCCCACAACAGTACAGGGACTGAAGGTAGATGGCTGACAACATGATGTATTCAGTCACCAAAATCTACCAAGCAAGTTCTCGGGTCAGGTCCTCTTTTAGGGATTAGAGATAATGAAGACATAAAGATACCTTTTTGAGGCTTTCTTGCTAAAGCTCCAAACTTTAGGAAAGCAATCAGTTAAATCAATTTATGCAAGAATGGAGCCAAAGAGCTGCATGGATTTGATAAATCAATCTCTTGCAAAAGGGCATAAAGTGTAAACTGAAGTCGATCATGAAGAAAGATTACAAACCACTACTGGCCCTCGGGCATTCGTGAGAATCCTGGGACTTGAGGACGCTGAGGGG
The DNA here is from genome assembly GCF_024610735.1 of Ursus americanus. Classification (NCBI taxonomy): domain Eukaryota; kingdom Metazoa; phylum Chordata; class Mammalia; order Carnivora; family Ursidae; genus Ursus; species Ursus americanus. Next base: position 29,045,032 of record NC_142157.1, on the reverse strand, counting down.
ACTGACTCTGCACCTGTTTTCAAACCCTGGAGCTTGGCTCACTGAGATTTCGTCGTTAGCACTAACCAAAATGTATCACATCTCTCGATCTACGGTTATGTCCATGGTGGTCCAGAGGTCAAGGGTGGTATGACTAAGGGGAAGAGCAGCTGAATGTGAATACATTTCAAGACAGCTGGGGGAAGGTTCCTACAAAGGTGTACTGAGCAAAAGACAAGGGAGGAAGTATGGATGGAGGGCAAGGCGTGTGACTAAGAACAACTACGGAGTGGAGAGGTAACACTGTGTCTTGTTATTTCAAATTATTGAAGTATTATTGCAAGGGGCATTTATTTTGTGCAAGAACACAAGAAAAACTTAGTCTGGCACTTCTGATATGGTTCCTAATAGTGTCTCCCATTCAAGGGCAGCTCACCTTAAGAAATAAGATGGCACTGGGTTTAAACCCTACTCTTTCCATGAACTAGCTGTATATTCTAAAACTTCAATTTCTTCATAAGTAATTTGGAGAAAATATTCACCTCGAGAGAGTTACGGTTTATAATGGGTGCCAAGTACCCACTGGAAGTACCTCTATGGAAGAATTGCCAAAGAAATGGTGGTTGAAAAAAAAACCACACAACGTATTTGCTAACTAACTGCACATAGGTGGTTCTGGCAGATCCAAGGCTGCTTTGCAGAGCAAAGCTGAAGATTTTATAGTGAGATTAGAACATACTTCCCTCGAAGTAACTGCTAGGCATCTCTACCACTGATGTGCACAGTGATGATATCCACGGCATTCTCCGGTACAAAGAATCTTTCTCCCAAGGATATGAGTATGTAAAAACATAGATTCTAAAGTCATCATGGCTTTTCTCCTAAATGATATTGTCTAGATCTAAAAGGCACAAACTAGGACAGCAATTCTCCTCTCCTCCGAGGGCATGTGACCACAAAGCCCAAGTGTCTAGAATTCCCTCTCCGCCTCATTGAAACACCAAAATTCAATCAACCTTAACACCAGGAGGGTACATGGAAGACCTCCATAGAACAACATGTCCCCGTTGCAAGGGAGCATGAGCTCCACAGAACAGATATCGCGCCTTGGGGCCGTAGTGCAAGGGGCATGGAGGGACTCCTGGTCAGGGAGAGCAGTGACTGGAACAAGACACTTTCCAGGCTGCACCATGTCTGCTGCATCCGGGCCCAGGGGATCGTTCTTGATTCTCACGCTGTCCCTTTTCACCCAGCTTCCTGTGGGCAATAGCCACTTGTTCGTGTAATTGGGTCATTACCCAGCAGTAATCCCCTCACAAATAATAATAATAATGGCACCAGTGGCCACTAATGTACCGTTAATAGTGGAGAACTTCGGATGGAAATTGAGATTGTTGATCAAGAGTGGGCCAGTCTTTATAATCGACATGTAGTCTCTGAACATCCCACTGTGGGACAATTTCATGTGGCTGTGGGACTAACAATAAAATCTGTGTCTACTGCTAATAACAAACGTTCCCTCCATCTTTCTAAGTGTAGACAGAGATTAGTCTCCATTGTGACATGGATTCTATTCCCATTTCCTACACTAACTTTCTGTATGCCTTTCAACTTCCTTTTGCCTTAGAAACGCTGTCTGTGTGTGGCAGGGGGTGAGAGAGAGAAAGAGCGGGCGGGGGGAGCAGCTAGAGATAACAGCACCCATCTACTTTGGGATATCATGAGAAATAAGCAGCATCAAGGTCAGATTTCTAACTTATTTGGAACAGTGTGCAGCAAATTCATTTGAATTTTGGCAATGTCAAGTTCTGTTATCATGGAACCACCCACTTTCCTCCCTCCAGGGCAATCGTGACTCACTCCCAAATTATTTGTCCTTGGGAATATTGTTTTTCTTTATCCCTTTTATTTTAACTCCCTTTGATCTACTTTAATCAATTTAATATCCTTAATTGTTTTTTATCTGGAGACATTCATTGCATCTATTTCTCCTGATATGGCCTATTCCCAGTATGGCACTTTAATTTTCTTACAAAATCTGGACCCAAATAAGAGGATGTGATCTAGAAGGGGGAATTGGTGTTTCTCTGCGAAATTAAAACTGTTTTTTATACACTACATTCCAAATGCGGTATTTTCGGACTTTGATGTTTCCTCACTAATAGCTCAAAAGTGGACTTTCTCATAATGTGTTTCTATTTAAATGGGAACTGGAATAATCTTTCATATGTTAAACTAACACTGGACTAGTCTGTTTATATCTATATTGAAATGAAATTTGCTTTACCTAATACGGTTAACCAGTACGGCCAGCATACTGTGCCCAAAAGACATAGTGATCTTGACTAAGAACAGTAGATGTTGAGCTTTGTTCTGATCAGAAAAAAAAAAAAAAAATGTACTTAGATCTTGAAATACTGAGATCTTAGCCATCCTCCAACAAGAGGTTGGGTGCAGGGCAGGGAAAAGAAGACATAGGATGAAGATGTAGATTCAATTATGCTCTTCTGAAATGAAATGGATATAACCACAGCATCTTGAGAAATTGCTTTGAGGATTTACAAAAATGTATGCGTTTCCTTCACTGAGTATGGACGGACCAGTGATAAAAGCCACAGGCTGTCCAGGAGCGCCCAATCTGAAGAAAGCCTTTGCCTGCCATGACTTAGGAGAGATTTCCTGCCTCATTCCCTGCACCAATCTTCCTAGTGACCACTACACACCACTGAGATCTCAGAGTTCCCTTGAAGGGAGTTTTTTTTTTTTTTTTTCCCTGATTTCACACGGAGTTACTTAGACATCTGGCAGGAGCGGGTGTCAAACCACAAATACAACTTTCCTCGACTCCTGGGGAGAAAGGTAGTGATTTCCACTTGACCTCACCAACTAAAAATACAACTTCTGCTGTTATCGTGTCAATCTTCATTGCCCAGAATGCACTTATGCATTTAAGCACTTTACCTTTTGTATTTGTTCACTGTTTCACTTTGCAAATTTGGCATCAGCTTGTTGATTTCATGTTTTAATTATAAACACATAGTAATGGGGGTCATGGCTTCATCATTTACTCCGTACAGGACCGTTATAACACAGGACCAGTAACGAATGAGTGATGAAGATACTGGAGCTGATGAAAATGAACTTTTAGCTTTATTTCTTTCTCATCTCAAACACAAACCACCCCTATGTCTAACACTCTCTGTTTTTTTGTTTTTTGTTTTTGTAAACTTGATGCTTTTCTTTGATAATAGAAACATGCATTGGTAGTGTTGGGTAGTTAGTTGCAGTAGAAATAATTTGCAATTGTCTCTTGCTTTTGAATGGATTCACAAAAAGAGGGCATAAAACTCCTGTGTTTGACTGGAAATTATTCTTTGTATACTTAACTCCCCAGATATAAGTGGAAACCTTGTCCCTTCTACATCTCTTTCTCCGAAACACGAATCCTTTTTAGCAAACTAAAGAGTTTGTGGGTTCATAGAGCAGGATTTCCCTATCTTTAGACATCCAGCCATGTCCCTTTCAATACTTCATCACAAATTAAGCAGAGTCTCCTTCCTCGTTTGCTGATGCGTATATTGAATTAGGAAACAATCCTTTACCAGATCCTAACACACACCAGCCTCCTCATCTTAATGCAACCCAGTCAGTGCTGAGATAATTAATAACACTCATTGCTTCAACTTGATTCTTTACGTTTTTTTCTCCATGCAAATATTCTTCTATCTGGTTGCTCCTTATTGGTCCATTCATGTGCACATGCATTAATCCATCAAGCATTTGTGAAGTGTCTACTCCAGCCATCACACTGACCCAAGTCTTTAGGAATAAAAATTAACTGAAATCCCTGGGGAAGTAGACAGTATTGTAAGGGATAGAAGAGGTACACTGAACACAGAGCCAGAACGAAGTGGTTACAACATAAATACTAATCAGTGCCGTGGAAATGCAAAGCGAGAAAATGTTTGCTATGAACTATGTGTGAGAAAAGATAAGCCAGTTGGAGTACATGGGTCTTAGCCTGAATTTCAGTGAAGAATTAGGGAAGGAAAAAAAAATGTGGAAGGTAGGGAGGAATCATGTGAGTAAAAGAAAACTGGTTGAAAAAAGTGTAGTTTCTTTTCTTTAACATTTTATTTTTAAGTAATCTCTACACCCAATGTGGGGCTTGAACTCACAACCCTGAAATGAAGAGCCATATGCTCTATGGACTGAGCCAGCCAGGCACCCCAAAGCAAGTGTAGTTTGAATGGTAGTAAGGAAGGCGACCATTCAAGCAGTTGGATATTAACCTCCTACTTCTTTGTGTGGTAAGTTGCATTTTTCCAAAGCCTGAAGGCCCATCCTTTTCTTTCTTTTTTTTTTTTTAATTCCAGTTTTAAATGTATTTGGCTAATGAAGTACTGTATGGTGACTAACATAACATTAAAAAAATGTATTTGGCTGTGGATGTCTTATTTCTTAACAATGGATTCATAAGATTTCTACAGTCTTAAAGTTTTCATTTTTTAAAAATGTTACCCTAAGTTTGGTTTATACTGGGAAATACAGTTTCACCTCCTTTGAAGTCTGAGTATACTCCCTCACTCTACAGTCATTATTGCATGAGAGACGTGGTAACTTCTGCAGTTACAAACCCTACCTGGGGGACATGTCTAGTTAAAACTCTTTTTTTTTTTTTAAGATTTTATTTATTTATTTGACAGAGTGAGAGACAGCCAGCGAGAGAGGGAACAGAAGCAGGGAGAGTGGGAGAGGAAGAAGCAGGCTCCCAGCAGAGCAGGGAGCCCGATGCGGGGCTTGATCCCAGAACCCTGGGATCACGCCCTGAGCCGAAAGCAGATGCTTAATGACCGAGCCACCTAGGCGCCCCTATTGTTAAACCTCTTAAGGCCCACATTTATCTTATGATGACCACTGAGTAGAGCAGCAGTGTGTGCTAGTACTTAGATTGAATATCCATAGTTTGCAAAGTACTGGTGAAGATGTAAGTTAAATAAGACACACCTGTTTGAATATGCTTACAGTCTACACAGCACACTTGTAGGACAAGTGACATAACTAAATGTGTGGTCAAACGTAGCTGACTATTGACCTTCCAGGACTGAGCTTGGAAGCGGTAAGATCTCCAAGGCAGAAAACAGAGAAAGGCAAGATCATCTGGTCAAGGACACAACTGAGAAATGAAAAGGCACTGGATCAGAGTCAGAAAATCTTGTGAGAAATGACCTAATCTAAGCCTCTGTTGCCTGCCTGCTTCCATTCCCTAGGTGGGAATTATTATATCACCTTCCCGGGTTTTACAAAGATGTTTTGGAAATCACCGTGATGAGGTAAGTGTGACGATGACCACTCCTCAATGCTCTACAACGCTGTGCAAATGTAGAGTGGCTTTAGGAGGCAGAAAAACACAACATCAAAACAGCAATCAAAGGAAGATTCACTATACCTTTGAGAGTGCTGTTTTCTTCTTTGTAATGGTTGGATTCAGTTTATTCGTAGAGACAAGCTGAGGGTAAATCTCCTAGAGTCCTAAAGGCCAGAATCTAGAGAAAAGAAAGAAAGAAAGGCAGTGGCTTATTTGACAATTGTTTGACCATCTTCCCACCTTTTCTCCGTCAACATCCACCAGCCCTTTGAGGACTCAGTGCAAAGGGCTTTCCTGCTCAGGGTCTAAGAAGTCTTGATGGTCCACTTTGTCCTTTCTTGACAGATCTGAGGGTCAGAGGTTAGCTACTCAATTAGCATAGAATTATTGAGGCACTCGAATCCCACCTGGCTTTCTCCACCTGCTTCTGCAATCCATCTTTCCATAATTAGTAGTGAAGTATAATGGGCTACACCATTACCTTAAGGTGCCATCATTAAAATTTGTTCTGAACAAACACAAATGCATTACCACATAAGCATGAAAATATGGCCAATGCCATGTTAAGGGAGGGGAGTGAGATCCCAAGGAAGAGACTTGAAAATAGCTCCTCGCCCCTGTCTCTGCTGCACCCTAAGATCTATGTCAGTCGTACCTGCTCTGTGTTGATATTGCTATGGGCACTTTATCTCTCCTCATCTCTTGAAGTTCCATCCACGAGAAGTTACTTTATCAGAGAACTTAAATTTCAGCCTCTAAACATGTTACAGAATCAAATTAAACTACAGATAATTTTGTTCTGAAAACCGAGTGTCATCTGTAATTGCAATACTGATAGGGGGAAAAACACCCTAATTTTGAGCCCTTTGTTATGAATCCCTATCTTCTCTGTGCAATCAGAATGTCAGTCTTGCATCCCGTGGAACCAAATAAAAAAAGAGGTATCATGCAATGACACAGGATATGACACCGACTCAATAAGGCATTGGGGTGTGTAAAAAAAAAAAAAAAACACCGGTACAGAGAAAAAGGATGAAAGTAATATTGGCCAACATTTTCTTATTATTAGTGTTCTTTTTAATATCTAGCATTTTATGCCCTTTATATTAGTTCAGAATCCTAGAATCAATAACATCTAAACAAACCCTGAATTAGGCACTCACGTTCTGTATTTTAAATATTTGGTCTTTAAAATGCTATCTCCTATTTTCTCATCTTCTAATTAGTTGTCTAATTCTATAATTTGGCAGGTAAGGCTTTTCCAAATAAAACACACTGAATAAAGTTGTATTGCTTTAGCAAATACCCAGTTACATACGCGTAGGGCGAGCCCGGTCTCTCCCTTTGCTGTCTTCTTGTGTAAAATGCAAGGTTATAGGTGTGACTTCACCGTATTTCTCCTTTGCGGGTGTTTTAAAAAGGGGGAAATCATGAGAATTGTTTTATTTGTCAATACGTGACATTTCAGTGCTTCAAAAATTATCATTTAGTGTTTTGCTATGAAAATATTTTCTGGTTATCTACTATAGTGTTTTGGTCTGCATTTCCTTCTTCATAAGTACCTAAGTAGGAATTTTTACATTTTCTGTTCTCACAAAAGTTAACTGCTCTAAGCAATAGGTAGATAAACACCAAGTTTGGGAAAATATTATCAAAATAGTTTTGTCAGAACAGTTGCTGCATGAAATTATCTGTAATGTTTCAAGATAAAACAGTGACAATTTTCTAAAGGTATGTCCAAAGTAGCACTGACTGTTTCAATGACAGCCCCTTCATGGCTATCTTCCCTGAAAGCTCAGATGGTAAGGTTAGGAAATCTAAACTTTCCTTTTAGTCCAAAAACACGATACCATCTTGTAAAATATCTTACAGTTTTTGTATGAGTAGTTTTGAAAATATGTTTAAAACACTCAAAAAAAAAAAAAAACCCCACAAAAAAAAACCACCCAGCACTATTTAATTTAGACTCAATAAATGTTATCTGGTAAATTTAAAATCAGTTTTCCAAATCTCTCATGTGTTTTTCCTAGCTGATGAGCAAACTAATATTTTCTTAGACCAAGTTCTACTTCTGATCAGTGTATCACTTGAGTTCTGTGAATCTTTCTTGTGTAAAACCCAAGCATCCAAATGTGAGTCTGAGGGGCAGGTGACGGTTTGGGTAGGCGGGTGAGTATGAAACATGAGTCCTAGTCACGGAACCCACACAGACCCAGGGGATTATTATTTCCCAAGTAAGAACTGACAGGACCCCTCAAAAATACACATCCAGCTTGTTAACCTTGACCAGCACTAACACATTTTCTCTCGGAAAAATAGGAAGAGTCATGTGATTCACAAGTTTAGAAATGGTATCGTGAAGAGAAACTCGACTAAGGTCATAGTTAAGGCATGTCGAGGGGTTGCCTTCTTAGACTCTTCCGAAACTAGATGGAAAGACACATTTTCATACTATTTCATGAAAAGTGGCTGTAACATACTTGCTTTAAAAAAAAGAAAAAGTAGATTAAAAACATTTCTCTAAAGTCATGCCTTCCAAACATGAAGAAAAAAAAAAAAAGACTGGAAATGTCTACTCATGGAAGGCTACAGTTTTAGTTACTAGCTTGATTTTAACTTACGAAGACTTAATTCTGAAAAATATAATGTGCATTTATGTTTAAAGGAAGTATAATTATTTTTTGATTTTAAGTAATAAAGCCATGAACATTGCTAGTCTCTTCTTTACAAATGTGTATCACAAAAGGACTAGTTAAAGAAGGAAACTGATCAAATCTGACAGAAAAAATTGTTTATTTTAAATTTTTTTCTTTCTCTGAGAGAAAGAAGTTGGCTATATGTGGAGTAGTCCAACTGAGTGAACACATACAAAAAACCCCCAGAGTTTAATACATGCTTTCCCAGCTTCACTGACCTCTAAAATCAATGTTTTAACTAACACATACCATACAAGTAAATCTAAATGTAAAAACTAGATGAAGTGTACAAAGAACAAAATGGTACAGACTTTTTTTTTTTTCCGGTTTGTCAAGAAATGAACTAAGACATAAATTCAGTTCTAAATTGTGTGTGGAATAATATTTCATAAAACTATATGCAGGTAATAGTCTATAATGCTAACATATAACAAGTGATCAAAAGGCATTAATATCAATAAGGAACTATAGATTTTAAGCAAACTGTGCACCATGATTGATGTTTTAGCAATGTTGAGTACTGTAGAGAGAAAAAGTGACCTTGAAAGTTAAGCTCTTAGATCAAACTAATTTCCCAAATCTGAAACAAAATCCAAACAGTAGAGATAAGAGGGGAAACGACCCCCACAGATTTGGTTTTCGGTATGGATTAATTCACCCAAGGGAAGTGAAACAGGGTATGACACAGACGGCCAGATTCATTTCCACAGGAAAGAGCCTAGAGGAATGTGGTTCTCTTTAATTTAATGACTGAACACCCTATTGCCAATATTCCCATAGGTGGAGTAAAGTGCTTTGCACCATTACACTCAGTAAAAATGCCTCTGTCATAAGAAACCTAGAAATGAGGCTTCATGGGATGTCCAAGAATCTTCTCGACAGCAGCTGATGGCCCTAAGTAAATCTGAATCCATAGCTAAAGCGTGTCAGAAATCAGAGACATAAAGTGATGTGTAGGTGTTAACAAATTATACAGCAAAGGAGAACACAGCCTTGATGCTTGTTTGTGTGCTTGATTTTGATTGGTGTTTGTTCTTTTTTTATAATTCAGATATATCCAAATTTAACTTAAATTTTAACTTAAAAAATATATACCCACAGACAAATTCAAAGACTTTATAATACCAAGTTATAGGGAAACATCTTGTTAAAACTGAAAGTTACATATTATCCTACTTTAGGATCATTGACTTGGGGCTAGAAAAGAGGGATTATGACAATCGGAGGCAGATTATCAGACTCAATGAATGTTGAAACACCATTGCAGAAAAAGGCCTTTGCAGGAAAAATGCAGGGAAAATATCCATTTCTATCTTCAGACACTGGAAAATAGAGAAAGGTCCACATAGGGATCCCGTGTACATTTGCATCAGAGAGTGAGGGGATGTGAATTCAGTTTCCAACTCAGTTGCAAACCAGCTGTGCTGTCCTGGGCAAGTCCCTTAATTTCTCAGAGCCTCAGGGACTTCAGATTTTAAATAAATTAAATGAAATATTCTCAATATTCTCTAGGGGCTTAAATTCTCTTTGATAAGTTTTTTGAACTTAGTTCATCCATGCTGATGTACTTTCAATGCCTTCTCTGTAACAATAATACCCATTGCCATTTTAAATTCATTTTCCTTTCTTTTATTTTTATTTAATTATTTTGCATTAACAAGTACCTATAGGTAAAAATAGATGTCTGTTCATAAGTTCTATAAGATAATTTTGCCCATTTTCCTCTCATGTGCCCATTCCTACACGAGGGTACTCACACTCATCGGCAACATTAACTGTTATTGTTGATCAAATACATTATTTTTGAACTGACACAGTTTACAAGGAAAACAAAGAAAAGGTAAAGGTTTAATGCATTGGTAATTTATCAGAGACCCATGCCTGTGCAGTGAATTATGTGGCCGAAATGTTTCAAAGTTGGGTTTTTAATGGAGCAGTTGAGTTGTTTCTAGATTTGAAGGGTCTAAGAACATGAGTGAACTCTGGCCTTGTTTCAGATCCAAGGTGGGATAATTGGTAGTTTTTCACTAAATCTTATTCACAAAAGTAATTTGAGAATGGATGGAGAGACCACTGGACTAGCTGGAGATGAAGGTTTCAGTATGAACCTCATCACTAATTTCTCTTAAAAAGTTTGTACTAGGGTATCTTTAATGTCTGCCCCAAGTCTACTTTGTTATAATTACCATAGATACATTTATGAAAATGGACAAAGTTCTAATTATTGTTTTGAACAGGAAATCTATTTTCTAAAAACTGACCTGGGAAGAAGAGTCTCTTGGCTGAAGGTTCTCTTCCTTATAGTTTTGTTTATTTATGCTTCTAACTTTATAATTTTTGATGTCCCCTTTCAATTTGAATATGAGTTTTAATTGAAAACTTGAACTTCTGTATTTGAGCAATAGCTACTTGAAAGATGAAAAATTAAAGAAATCATATAGAATGATAGTTTGGGAACAAAAAAGAGTAGGGACACACCCTTAGAATGCCAGTAACTTTAAAAACCAAATCCCTTTTTAGAATCCAATGGATACGACGTTATCATGGGGATCTATGTGATATTTAGCCCACGGCGATATTGTGCTGTACGTTTTAGGAACAAAATATAGTAAATATCATCTAGCAAAAGGGCACTTTTCTCATTGGTTTATTGTAAGTGATTACAATAATGTGAAACGTGTTGAAATATAAAAGCTAATATGATCGCAATCTGTATGAAAGGGGCATGTAGTGAGGGACTCGCTTGCTGTTTTCACTAGTGGTTCATCGAAGTTCAACCTTGGTGTTTTAAAATGATCCTCAATGTCAAAATGAAATCGTGTATCTGATTTCTAGGTCAACGAAAGAGGGCTGCATGGGGCTAGCCTGAAAGTCCACATGCCATCAGCAGCAGAAAGTCTGTGTTTTAGCTTCATTCATGCCAGTGGTCCGAGGCCCACTGTGATCAGAGGCTCTGAGGTTCACTTTAGCTTGGGTTCCAGATTGTGTGTGTGCTCTCCCATTGCTCTTCCTACTACTCAAAAACAAGAAAAGAAAAGAAAAAAAGGGGGGGGGAGGGCAGGAGATGCAGAAAAAGAAAAGGCCAGGCCAAGAATAATGGGGATGGTTTTCTTTTAAGCCTTGGCAGAAAGGCATGCAATGCACCCAGGAAGCAATAAAACGTAGCATACCTTGCATTTTGCCTTGATAGATTCTAAATATAAAAAGAAGAATGTTGAAATAAAAAAAAAAAAAAGAAAGAAAGAAAGAAAGGGGGACACGGGCAAAGTGCGTGCTGAAAACCAAGCAAGCTGGCGTCACTCTAATGGGGCCCTTGGAAGGACAACCTGTACGGGCACTGAGTGCGGCCAGCCTGTGAATCATGCTTGTAACTTGTCTCACTCCACTGGAACCCTCAAGGGGTGTTTGTCAAGGAAGGGAGAGGGGGGGAAAAGTCTCAGTAAGGCTGGGTGGCAGTCACGCACATCTTACCTCTCACCCAGCAGTGACCTTAGTATGTTTTCATGTTTATCTAAAAAAGATAAAAGGTATGATTGCTCAGGAATGAAAACATGGGTAACAGTCAAACAGAGGAAAGCAGAAACAGCAGTTTAAGACGATGAGGGAAATGTAAACCAGCCCTTGGAAACATTTGACATTGCCTCTCTCCCCGCAGAGGTCATGGTTGTATTCTATTGAAACGAATAGGACCGACGGAGCAGACGGTTTTGATAATGGGGAGCAGGGTTTTCGTAGGTGCGTGTCTTACTGTCAGAATTTGTCAGATCCTAAAACTAACAACGTGCTCTCAGCCAGGACAAATGGCTGCAAATTTTCCCAACTGCAAGGAGTTATTAGATTCAGGGATTTAGGCAGTCAACTAGTAAGAACAGAAAGATTTGATTAGGTCCAACGTAGGTGATGTTGTGTTATGCCACAAAAGGGATTATGTGAGGCTCCAGAAAAAATGTAATGAGGGGAAAACGCGGAGCCTTTTTTGGTGCAAAGTTAAAAAGGTAGGAAGCTAAGGAAAATTAGCGTTTGCCCAAGAGAAACTACAGATCAAACTGCCTTTGAATCCAGATATTGTGTTTGTCACTCGGGGTCGTAAGCCATGTCCACTTTCGGTCCTAGTAATCCTAGTTGATTCTGACCTTAAAGATTCCCTTATTAAACAGAGCGTTAAAACATGTCAAGCTGAGAAAGAGCTCAGGGGAGTGTCTCCACATCACGGGGATATATTGCAGTTTATGCAAAGTTCCCTCAATCACAGGTTTTCCATCGATGGAGAGCAACAAAAAAGTAGTTAAATAAAAAGATCAATGTTTCATTTGACACAAAGTAAATCATGACTTTCTTCTGGGATGCGCAGTACCTTTTCCCACTGTTGGTTCCATTTCCCATCATACCCTTGACCTTGGAGGTCAGCTGTCATTGGAAGATGAAGCTCTGAATAAACAGAGAAGACCCTGTGGTGTGTCTTATCTCTGCATTTTGCCTCAAATCTCCGGGCGGAGCTTTAAATTATTCATCCACTAGTGCTCTCCCCGAGTTACACATCTCCATCACCCTCTCCCCTTCCCCCTCCTGGTTTGTGAGTGAAGGCGGTATCCTTGGGAACCTTATCAGAGATCACAGATTCAGGCTCCAGAAATGAAATAAAAGAGGAAATTGGCTGTATTAGCATAAGAGGAGTCAGGCTGGAGTTGAATACACACATCACCCAGGAGCACGCTGGCTTGCCTTATCAGTACCGTTTGATCACTACTTTCTTTTTTTTTTTATATACATTCTTTAATTCCATCCAGCCCACTCCTTTGTTCCAACTCATATGAGGGAACATATGAAATAAGAGCAGATGGCATGAGGTCCTGAATAGTTTTCAACACTTCCAACCTTTTCTAGGTTCAATAAAAACAGCATAAATAAAATGCTCATTTTAAGATAGCTTTTATAGCCTCACCTCTCTCTCCGCCCCCCAGGAAAAGAGTCCTTATTGCGGTTTCAAGGTGGGGAAAGAAAACTGTAAATAGTTAAAAGTTTGATTTGGCGGATGTTGCAGCAAAAGCCCAAGTATCGTTCAGGAACATAATCGAAGATACAGGTTAAATGCAGGAATGCTTTTTCCTTTTTGGGTGGAAGAACGGGTAGCAAACTGCAATTTTACTTTTTCTGCAAGACCAGTTTTTTTTCTTTTCCCCCCCGCTCATTTGGTCCTTCAAAATTATTCTTCAAGACAAGGTCCTTAGAATATAGTCTGATTAAGGATGTTGCCACGATCGGTTTATCTATAAAAATAGTAGCCTGGAACCATACTTTTTAAAGATGCATTGCATTAAGGTGCCCTGTACCCATCAATGTGCATTATCACAAAGACACAATATTCCTTGGTGAGTTAATTTTTCTAAGCTTTCTTTATAATTCCAGGATCAATAAGCACAGGTTAATCAACGTTTCCTTCATGCTTACTGTTTCCTCCCCAAACTCATTGAATGTGACCTCTAGTTTTCTCTACAAGATTAACTATGGGTAGCCAAAATACCACATGGGTTACTTAACCAAGTTTATGAACACTTTGAACTTTTCAGTCTCACTAATATTTCATATTATTCATTGCTACCAATTAGATGACAGATGGGATAGTCTCGGTTTGTTATTGCATGATAATTGCTATTATGACTTTTATTTTCAAATTTTACTACTATATCTTTTCCGAGCAGAATACTAGTTGGCATTGCTTCTTTTAGGTCTGGGCTAAATACTGCTGTTGGGGTAGTGCCTGACAATTTCCAAGTCCCTTGTGTATGCTTATTTCAGTGAAAGCCCAGAAGGACTGTTTCGAGTAATAATGACTCCTCTCTGCACCCATCTCCAAAGAGAAGGAAGACACCAACTTATAGTTCGATCTCTTTGGTAAACAATAAAGACAAGACTCCAGTTCACTTCTTCCCCTCTGAGGTCTGTTGCAGAATTTCACTATATTCCTTTGAGGTAAGTAACTGGAAGAGCCTTACCTTCAATTCCCCAAATCATGTGCAAAACTAGTAAGTGGCCTAATGATAAACCAGAAACTGGTGGCAGGATTTGGCAGGACCTGAGACGATGATCACATTTCCAGCCATGTAATGTACTCTTTTTCCCACAGAAAGCTTTCTAAAAGATAGAAGAAAATGAAGGATGATTGAGATTCTGAAACAAAACAAAATACAATGTGTTGCCTGACAGGAATGGATCATATTTTTATTTTTTTCTAATTCAGCATTTTAATTATGGATGTAAAGAAGAAAATAACTTCTTGTGGTAGTATGCAAAGTTTGCTAATGTAAGTGCTCAAAGGGTAGTAGAAATTTATATTGAAAGTCAATGGTAAGAGTGTGATTGATAATTAAGATTCTCCAGATTATTCCTTCATAATCGATTCATCAACAAATGTTTACTCACTGTCTGTTGTATACCGACCTAAGAGATCCGGAATCAGTAAATAAATACAATGGAAGTAGATTTTCTAAGACTTAATTTTATCTATACATGAATATGTTTACAAATAGTACAAAAGGACTTAAATGGTAAAAACACTATGTCCTCCACGATCCCCAGTCTTGTTCTTTACAATCAGCCAGTTTTCATGCATTCTGTTTTTGTCTACATGCTTTAAGGTTCTGTTTTTTACCACCACATATCTCTACAACTGCCTTTTCCGTGTCCTAATAATACCTAACACTCACTGAGCAATTACTCTGTGCCAGGCATTGTCCCACTTTGTGCGTATTAGTGCAATTATTTCCGAAAGTCACCATATGTTATAGGTATCATTCTGCCCATTTTACAGATGAAGAAACTGAATTTCAGAATGTATTTTAAAAGCTATTGCCAAATTCAGTGTTCCATTTGTTATATATAATATATAGATATATACATACACTATAAAAATATATATTATATATATTTGAAGAAAATTTTTTGCTACTTTTAATATAAAGTGTGTATGCATGAAAATCTTAGTGTTCCATAATGAAGAATTATAAGAAAAATTAATTTGTTGTGCTTACGACTCTCTTTAAAGTTTTCTATAAACTGTCGATCACTATTCTAGGTAAAGGTGGGCATTTTCAATAGATATATTTATGTAAACTACCACTTTGAGGCATATTATATATTATAATTATCCTGTTTTTCTATGTTATATGTGAATATAGGCCTCCTTTCCTTACCTAATTATTTCTCATCTTACTGGGTAATATATTAGGATGTACTGCTGCATATCATTGACCTTCTCAGTGGTCTACCAGTTGGTTCACAGTAACATGATAAGAATCCGTTCAACTCATCCAAATTGGTGTTCGTTGGGACCTTGCAATTCAAATTCTCAAGCTTCTTTTCTGCTCTAGCAATATTTATTATTTCATTGATAATTTTTTAAACATGCATTATCTCTGCTTTCTTTTTAGAATTCCTTGTAGCATAAGAGTGGGTCTCCTGGAAAGTTCATCTGTATCTCCTCTCTCTCATCTTGTATTCTCAGACTCTATTTCCTATTCTAAGTTTCTTGCATTTATCTTCCAAATCTGTGTCTGAAGCTTTTGTTTGGTGATTTAATTTCTATGAGCTCCTTTTTCATGGCATCCCCATCCTCTTTGATTTGCTCTTTTTCTTTGCGGGTGTGTGTGTCTTCTCATATTGTTCTGAAAATGCTATGAAATACTTTTTTCAGTTATTTTCTACATCAACTTTATTCCTTTACTATCATTATAATAGGGGTTTCAGGAGTTATTCAAGATACAGAAGTGTGTCTGAGAGGTCATCTTCAAAAAGAAAATTTTTTTTTTTAAGATTTATTTATTTAATTTTAGACAAAGAGAGAGTACAGTGGGACGGGGCAGACGGAGAGAGGATCTCAAGCAGACTCCATGCTGAGCGCAGAGCCCGATGCAGGGCTTGATCTCACAACCCTGAGCTCATGACCTAAGCTGAAACCGAGTTCCCGGCTTAACCGACTATGCCACCCAGGTGTCCCAAGAAGAAACGTCTTAATGATTCATATATATAAATGTTTCTCACGAGGTAAAAGGATCGATTTGGTTAATTAACCCTAGCTAACAGGCTATACACCAGGCATAGTTCACTTCAGTAAACTGATGTTTTCAGTGCCTCTTTCGCTCATATTTCTTAAATATTTTTTTCATTGTTACCATTATGGTATGTTCCATTGTCAAAAGTAAATACTTGCCATACTGGGGTAACCAAATATGTGAGTGTGATACTTGTGGAGAGAGAGAGAGAGAGAGAGAGAGAGAGGGAAAAGTACAAATAAGAAATAGTGGAATGAATTATGAACATTTTATTTTATTGGGGCACTGTCCCCATAGTCTACTTCTAATATTGAATCTCCTGATAGTTCACCACATAATTACATAAGACTATTAATTTAAAATAAATGTAGCAAATAGCTATGGTTTCTTCAGCAAACTGATGGAGGTTTTTCAGAGAAAGCACAGAGAATTATTTCCACTACACAATACTGCTTACTTCCAGCAATGCCACATCTGGGTATGTACCCCAAAACTTGAACTCAAGATCTTGAAGAGGTATTTGCACTCCCACGTTCAATGCAGCATTATTCACAGTGGCCAAGATATGTAAACAACCTAAATGTCCATCGACTGATGATAAGTAAAATGTGATACATATATCCAATGGAATATTATTCAGCCACAGAAAAAGAAGGAAATCCTGTCACATGTGCCAACATGGATGAACTGGAGGACAGTACGCTACATGAAATAAGGCACAGGAGGACGATGAATACATAATTCCACTGACGTGAGGTATCTAAAAGAGTTAAATTCATAGAAACAGAGAGTAGAAGGGTGGTTGCTAGAGGCTGGTGGTTGGAAGAAATGGGGAGTTGGTGTTCAACGGGTGTAAATTTTCAGTTATACACAATGCAGAAGTTCTAGAGATCTGCCATGTGATACTGTGTCTCTATTAATTCATGTTAAATGTTGTTACCACCACAACCACAACAAATAAACCCAAAAGATTGCTTCTTTTTGTTGCAAAAGTCAAAGCGGAGATCAAAATTACAGAGAACTGCTGAAAGTTACATTTTAAAACATAAAGTGGCATGGATTATTTCCAAGAATCTTGAAAAAACTACCTGTAAATTCATGATCGTGTGTGTGTGTGTTTTCCAGAAAGCAAAATGAGCTAGGGGGTGATTATTTTATGAAATGGCACTGTAGACGTTCTGCCTTTGGGATGAGATGGGGACTTTGATGGGGCTGTGTCCACAGATATTTTACATTGCAGATGGATGAAACCACAGGTGGGCAGAAGGAAAATCATCTCCGCATATGTATGTTGCATATATGAGAGGAAATGTTAGATGACTTTTCGTTGTGTTGATTATTGAACACCTGTGCTTCAAGAGAAGAAATCTTCCAGACACTGATAAGGTGATTGCTCTAATATAAGCGGGGGGAAGGCGGCTTTGAAGTTACTGCTCGTGGAGTCACAACAGCCTACATCAGACAGAAGTCCTGCTGGGCTCGGAGCGAGAGGCGTGATGGGTGCCCTTTCCGACACCACTGTATTTGTCGAGAACAGTGGAGAGTTTATAATTCACCACCTAATCATGTTTCAGGACCAAACAGACACAGTACAAGTTCTGAGGAAGGTCCCATTTCAGAGTGCAGATCCTTTTACTTTACTGTGCTGTGTGAATAGACCCTGAATAGAAGATGGCTTCTCCAAACTTCCAAACGGGAAGCATTTTCTGAGGGAAAGGCGCTCACAGTTAGATTTTATATGAAGACTAAGATAAAAACTCGAAACCGACACTACAGATTCAAGCAGCCTTTTCTCAGTGGAATATTTAAATTAATTATATATACTACCTTGACCTGCAACTATCAGGCTAGAGCTTCAAATGGTATAATTTTTAATGGCAATATATATATATATATATATATATATATATATATATATATATATATATATATATATATCAGTGTTTATTAAGATGACTGAAATCTAAAATTTCATTCCCAGATGGATGGAGATTAAGTATTCATTAAAATTACCTTGAATTTGGACGACTGAATAGAGTTAGCTATGATGATCTGTTCCCTTGTTTTTGATCAGTAATTTTTTCTATTAAAAAGTTAACAAATTTTTATGCTATTGAAAGACAATGAGCAAATATGAGGAGCTTTGGTATGATCCAAAACACAGGGCCATGTTAGAGGCACTACTTTCTAAACACCTCAATAATGTTTGCTTGGTCATTATAATCGATCAAGAATGAATAAAGACCGTCATTCTCTATTCATGTGTACAAAAATTGGTTTTAAAACAAATGAAATTAAAAAAAAAATCCATTAGCAATTAGTAAGACCAGGAATGAATTTCAGCTGCTACATTGTGGCAACCAGACATTGACCCCTGACTGCTCAGCTCCAACCAGGATGGGGGTAAATTTCAAAGGCAACTGAATCTCTTGAGTCCCTCTAACAGACTCACAGAGACAGACAGCTCCTTCCCTATCAGGACACTGGAGTGAAAAAGGACAAACATAGCAACAGAAAGAGTGGCCATTATCCTTTTAGTCTGTGTTTTTGTACTTCCCTCTGCTCTCAACCACTCCTTATTTATACATCAAGAAGAAAAAAGGAAAAAAATAAACACTCTGTGAAGTCCGGAGTAATCATTAATATGCTTAATAGTAAGCAATAATATGCTTTTAAATGATCAATTTTTCATTA
Source organism: Ursus americanus (assembly GCF_024610735.1). Lineage (NCBI taxonomy): Eukaryota > Metazoa > Chordata > Mammalia > Carnivora > Ursidae > Ursus > Ursus americanus. Next base: position 29,026,247 of record NC_142157.1, on the reverse strand, counting down.
TTACTATGATTATTATGGTGATTACTGCTTTTTGGAAAGGCATTCCATGTTCTCTGAAACTAAAATGATCAAATGTTATAAATCTTTATACACACACCCATTTAACAGCTTTACTGACGTATAATCGATATGAAAAAACCTGCACATATTGAACACAATTTGTTGAGTTCGGGCATATGTGTACCTCCACAAAACCATCACTACAGTCCAGGGAATAGATCTATCACCTTCCAAAGTTTCCTTAGGCCTCTTCGTGGTTTTTTTTTTTTTTTTTTTTCCTTTTTTCTTTTTCTTGTGTGTATGTGTGTGTTTGTGTATGGTAAGAACACTTAAAATGAAATCTACCTTAACAAATTTTTAGGTGCACAATATAGCATTCTTCACTATAAGCACTACGTTGTACAACTGACCTCTAGAACTTACTCATCTTGCATAACCGAAACTTTATACCCAATGAACAACAACTTTCTTTCCTTCTTTCTTTTCTTTCTTTCTTTCTTTCTTTCTTTCTTTCTTTCTTTCTTTCTTTCTTTCTTCTTTCTTCTTTCTTCTTCTCTTTCTTTCTTTCTTTCTTTCTTTCTTTCTTTCTTTCTTCTTTCTTTATTTTTTCTTTCTTTTTTGTGCTTTTTGAGATTTTCCTCCCCTTTCCAAGTTTGAGAGATGGTAAGAGTTTTCTTCTAAATGTTTTCCTTTATGTGGATCACCTGGCTTGTCCTCAATCAAATCAACTTGCTTCCTTTTATTTTTGGGCAACATTGACTGTGCAGATTCCGAATTAACTGTGAAGTCACACGGGCTTATTCTGACCCTTTCTCAATTGGATTCGTGTTGAACTCTTGCTTGAAGTGCAGACTCCACAGGAAAGTGGCCCAAATGCTTACCTAACAATGACTATTCATGGCTATAAAACACTTGATCTGGTAAAGGCAGATGCGACAGGAAGGAATGGAGAGAGGAAGGGTGGGAACTGGGCTGAGTTTTCCCTTCACTGCAGTCTGATTTATGACCTAGTGTCAGGGAGAGGCTGTCAGAGGCTGCTTATTTGTGGCTCCTTGACACTTCCTTCTCCTCGACCCCAGCACCCTAACTGCTATGATGATGATGACGATGACAATGACGATGATAATGATGATGATGATATTAGGCAGGAGTCACTAGCATATACACAGATCACGTCTGGAAAAAGGGGACAAGCCTGTTGGAATACAACCAACACTCATCTTTAAGTGGGAGCACAATGATCAGGGCGGTAGTTGGGGTGCAGGGGCATCATAAACATGTTACTCAGAAGTCCTGTCCTGAGGGAGCACTCAATCTGACTGAAGAGATAATACTTCTCAACAGGAAATACCTACCACAACAACAACAACAACAACAACAACAACAAAAACAACAAAGAGAAGCCAGCCGTGTCCTAAACTGTGTGGGACAGACTTGAAGTGCTAAAGGCATTTGGAAGAGGAAAATCAATGAGTGTTGCCATGGTCAGAGAAAGACATCCCCGAGGAGAGGATTTCCAGGAGCCTCCAATGGGGCAGAACAGCTGGTCAACCTAGGTCATACATTTCCCTAATTCTGCTTTCCTTTGGCAGGAGAAATGTAAAGTGTCCACTTTCCTTGGGCCATCAGGCTCAGTGGCATGAGAGCAGCCATGCTCTCTTTTCACATGATTTAGCAGCTGCGAAATCCTTGCCAAATCTTACAATTGTGTGTGTGTATGTGTGTGTGTGTGTGCGCGCATGCATGCACAAGTGTTTTCTCTCCCTCACACTGCCTGCATGAATCAAAGGTGGCATCATAAAGAACCTGAAATTTGCATGATTTGTGAGAGGCTCACATGTGTTGGCAAGGCCAGTGGCAGTTTAAACAAAAAGGGCAGCTGTCCTAATTCCCAGCTCCCTGGCACCGGTCCGCCCGCAGCCCCTCCTTCCTGTTTCCCCAGCGCCAAACAGGTCAACTGCACTGCTTCTCTTTAAAGTAACAGCATCCAAATATTTCTAATATCAATACTCCCATCCCACACATTGCTCTCCATCATATCATCATCCTGATAGCCATTCTAGTTTGAATTTATAACTAAAAAAATAAATCTGTACCAATATGTGAAGTTATTAAATTTATACAATGCAGGATCAAATCCTCATAAGACACTAAATAGTATATACACAGTTACCCTTTCCTTTAGGGGGTTCCTTGATATGGTATGTCAAGCATCGTTAAAATGAGCTTCCTTCTACTGGAATGAAAAGACAGAAGGACTTTTACTTACAGCCAAGATGCAGTATCAGAGACTGAGTTTACCAGTCAGCCTGAAAGAACTGAAAACAAAACAAAACAAAACAAAAAAACACAAACAGACAAAATACAAGAAAACCGTTTTCTCAGACAAAGATGTGAGGCAGCACAGGACAGTGATTCATGAGAAAGAAGAAACAAATGAAGTGAGCACTAAGGTTACCCTAGATGACTGGTGAGAGCTTGCAGACTGCTGTGCAGGAAGGAGGAAATGGGCGAGCCTGGTGGTCTTCTTGGGAGAATGATGGGGAGACACACATAGCAAGAGAGCTCTGGAGGTTTCCCTGAGGGAACAGATCAGTGTAAGCCTGGGAGGCGTCTACCCAAAGGTGGGTGAAGAAACACCGAAAATACTACCACTACTACTACTACTACTACTACTACTACTACTAATTTTTCTTCCAGTCATACATACTGAAAACACTCTATAATTCAAAGGACATTGGTTAGAGTACTCAGAAAGGTCTTACCTCCATAGAGGGGAACAATTTGGTTCTAGAATAAGGCTTCTCTGGTACACCTAAAAAAGGTTCAAAGCAAGCCTTGAAAGGTTCAAACTGTTTTCAAGTGACTTACTTGTTTCCCTGGACAAAGCTCAGTATTTTTTTAATAAAGATTTTAGTTATTTATTTTTGAGAGAGAGAAAGAGACAGAGCATGAGCTGGGGCAAGGGGCAGAGGGAGAGGGAGAAGCAGGCTCCCTGCTTAGTAGGGAGCCAGACACGGGGCTCAATCCCAGGACCCTGGGATCATGACCTGAGTCAAAGGCAGACACTTAACGGACTGAGCCACCCAAGTGCTCCCAAAACTCAGTATTTTTGTAAGAATACACAAATAGGTAGCATCAAACAAGATAAAATCCACAGCTCCTGGCACCCAGTCAAAATTACCAGATATTCAAGAAAACAGGAAAATATGGTCCAATATGAGGATGAAGAGAAAGTCAATCAGTAGAAACGGAACTAGGAATGACACAGATGATAATAAATAAAGTCATTAAAACAGTGATTGTAACTATATCTCATATGTTTAAGAAGGCAGGGACAGACTGAGCGTGTTTAAGCAGAGACATAAGAGATATTTAAAAGATCCAAATCAAACTTGTAGGGCTGAAAAGGACAAGTTACAAAATACATTCGGATGGTGTGGCGTGCAAAATAATGGCTCCCTAAAGATGTCCACATCTCGGGGTGCCTGGATGGCTCAGTCCATTAAGCAACTGCCTTCCGCTCGGGTCATGATCCTGGGGTCCCAGGATTGAGTCCTGCATTGGGCTCCCTGCTCAGCGGGGAGTCTGCTTCTCCCTCTGCTACTCTCTCTCTCTCTCTGTCAAATAAATAAATAAATAAATAAATAAATAAATAAATAAATAAATAAAATCTTGAAAAATTAACATAAGATGTCCGCATCTCAGTTCTCAGAGCTTGTGAAGTTGTAACCTCATGACAGAGAGGAGTTTACAGAGGGGACTAAGTTAAAGGGAGGGAGTTTATCCTAGATTATCTGGGTGGGTCCAACGTGATCACAGCAGTCCTTAAACAGGAAAGAGGCAGGCAGAAGAAGAATATCGGAGGAGAGATGTGACTGTGAAGGCAGGCCAGAGGCTTGCTAAGTTGCTGGCTTTCAAGGAAGAAGGGGCCCAAAGCCAAGGAATACCTGTGGTCTGTAGAAGTTACAAAAGGCAAAGAAACCATGTGTCTCCTAGAGCCTTCATAAAGGAATGCAGCCTGGCCAACACCTCCATTTTCAGCCTAGAGGACCCGTATTAGACTTGAGAAGTAAAAAATGTAAGATTATAAATTTGTGCTGTTTTAAGAGACTAAGTTTGTGGTAATTAGTTATAGCAGTGACAGAAACCATTACAGATGGGATTAAGAACATATTAGACAGTGCAGAAAGAAATGTTTGTGAACTTGAAGTGAAACACAGAGAGAAAAGGATTAAAAAATAAACACAACCTTAGTAAAATGTAGACTATTCTAGGTGACTTAATGCACCTGTATTTGGAGTCTTTGAAGAAGAAGAGAGAGAATGGCAATAGAAAGATATATTTGAAGAAATAATGACCACATTTTTCTAAATTTCATGAAAATTATAGATTCACAAATCTAAGAGGCTCAATGAACCCCAAACACAGGACACATGAAAGAAACTACATGGAGGCACATGCTAAAGTTGTTTAAAACCGTAAAGAGAAAAATCTCGAAAGTATTCAGTGTAGAAGACAATCAGTACAGAGGGACACAGGAATAGAAAAATGGTAAATATGCAGGTAAGTTTAATACATTCTTTTCCTTATTTAAGTCTCTTTAAAATCAATTGCTTGTTTAAAACAAAAATAATAACACTATAATGGAGGTATATAACATATGTAGGAGTCAAAGGTATGACAGTTTCACAAGTACCAGGAAGGAAGAAATAGAAGTGTATTATTGTAACTATCTTGTATTATATGTGAAATGGTATAACATTTTTTTTAAAGGATTTTAGAGAGAATCTCAAGCAGACTCTGAGCTAAGTGGGAAGCATGACACAGGGCTGGATTTTATGGCTCCTAGATCATGACCCGAGCTGAAATCAAGAGTCAGCCACCCAACCGACTGAGCCACTCAGGCGCCCCTGAAATGGTATAATATTTTTAAAGATTGATTGTGATAAGTTAAGTCTGTACAAACACTAAAGGAAAAAGAAAAAAAAAAAAAAACTAAGCCAACAAATGGAATAAAATGAAATCATGAATATTAGTTAATCCAAAAGAAAGAAGAAAAGGACAGATGAACGAGTAGATAACAAAGAACAAGAGGGTAGACCCAACCGTATTAATAGTCATTAAGTATAAATAAACTAAACATATTATAACAGCATACTATTGTGATATAACAGCATATTATTATGAAGGGACTCTGATTTTCAAATATTTCAAATAACTTGAATTTATCTTTCTTCACTATTTACCCCATATATATCTTCTGTTCACAAAAATCTCAGCAGATTCATGGAAGGATTCATCGCTTCTATTTTTCAAAAGAGTGATAGATGAGGAAAAGAAAAGTTACCAATTTCCCAAATGTGCAAGAAGGAATGATAAGAGGAAGGCAGGGGCAACCCTTCAATTCTATAACAAAATTGAATTGGACCAACAGTTAATCTTAAATTCAATAAACACGTATCTAGGCACCTTAAATAATGTTTTGAAAAAAAAAAAAAAACACATCATCTCTGCTATCCAGATACCCACAATAGGTAAATATCATTGCCAAATACCAATGCCACAGCTTCATAAAGTAAATTATTGAAATAGCTGTTTATTACAATGATCATACTAGAAAATTCCACTCCATTAAAGATGAAATTTGTAAATCAGTAGAAAATTACAGAAGGCGATAGATAAAGTAGGCAATATAGTTGTATCCTCTGTATAAATAAGATATCACTGTGTATCTGTGGGGAAATAATAATTATGATTACATCAAGTAGGTATGAAAGTATCTAGGTTTCTCTTTATTTTATTCTATTCAATGATTATGTTTTTTAGTGCCTATAAAAACGGAATACTTTAAAAATTAAGCATCACTGGTCTAGTTCATAGTCACAGAGGGACTAGAAAACTGAATTCCTTTTTTATTTCAATCTATTAGGGATGGTATGACATAGTAGGAAGAACATTGGATTTGGGATCAGGATATGATTATGAAACATTGTCACTCAGCCACAAGAGTTGTGTGCCCTCTGAGTGTCATCCCGTAACTTTATATACTTCTCTCTCCATATCTGTAAAATGGCTTACTGGCAAACCTCATGGATTTGTTAGCAAGGCAGAATACTGTCATCTAGGCATCAATATTTTACAGACTGTACCTTGAAGATATTGCTGGCCACATTGACCCGAGGCTCTTGGGTTCTTACTAATTTATAGCACAGCTCCTCATACCATATAAGAATTACATCTCATACTTCGGTGTGCTCAGTATTTCAGGTACAACGTAACCATTTTGTCATATTATAAAACAGCCATATGGGCCACTATTAGATGAGGTGAAAATTCTCAACTGTCTAAAATCAACACCTCCAACACATTATTATTACTATTACACATAGTAATCAGCAATTCTCAGACCATTATTGTATGCCTCACAAGTCAACAAAATTTCTCTTGCCGAGTCACCTAGGAATTCATGTTTCGTATTCTACAGACATATCATCATCCTCATTGTGACTGTTAGTCCATTTTGACATTCATTCACTCATCCATCATTCATACACTTACTTACAAATTCACTGATTTACTCACTCATTCAGAAACACTTACTAAGCTCTTCTACATGCCAGACACCATTCAGAGCACTGAGAATATAGCCCTGGATCAGACACACACGATCCCCTTCTTCATGAACTTTATAGTCTGGCTTGTAAAACATTAATTTCAGATCTGGTTAAGTCCTATGAATGAGGACAAAGTCATGTTATGAAAAGATGTGATAGGCTCCTTGGTTAAATGATTCTCTCACTATCTCTTAAAATTTTGGCATTTCCATAACCTTCTCTCTTCTCAATCTACACGCCCCCTGGCTAATCTTATGCATTTCTCTGTGCTCACCTTCTGAACACACCCCCATCACTCACTCCCCAGAGCCTCCTATGCATATATCCAACTCTTGACCTGACATCTCCACTTCCATGTCTCGCAGTTGTCCAAAATGCTGTACCCCCAACATTGAATTAAAATCCTCTCTTGGAAACACTTATTTCTTTTCTTTGTCCCCTTCTCTGTCCTTTGAATTTTTTCCACTTGTGTGTTGTAAACTGTTTTTTGTCTGCAAAAGCATTAGTGGTTGTTAGCTAGGAAGTCAAGTAAGAATATTCTGACAATAATAGAATTGGGTCAAACTGTTCATTGGACACTGACATAAAATAACAGTATAACCATGCTTCTTTGTTTATGAGCTTATGAAAATTATAGTAAACCAAAGTTACCAGAGTATCATGGTTTGGGGTTATACACCAGAAATGCTACTTAGTTTTGGTAGGTAGCATTACATGATTCATACATCTTTTATTGAGCAGTAAGCTCCAGCTTTCACCCACCCACGCATATACACGATGATCGCACAACTCATAGCTGCTAATATCCACCACAAATGTCAAGTCATGGATTATATGAAATGATGAATGCAATAGCATATTTCAAATGAGATCACATTGTCTACATTAAAAAATCTGCTATGTACTGTGAAGTTTTATAATACCTAGTCAGTTTTAAATATTAAATGCAGGGGTGCCTGGGTGGCTTTGTCAGCTAAGTATCTGCTCAGGTCAGGATCCCAGGGTCCTGGGATCAAGCCTTGCATCAGGCTCCCTGCTCAGTGGAGAGCCTGCTTCTCTCTCTCCCCCTGTAGCTCCCCCTACTTATGCTCTCTCTCTGTCAAATAAATAAATAAAATCTTTTTTTTTTAAAGGCAAATTGATTTTGTAATCCTTACTTATTCACATAATCAATTTCATTACAATTTAATTATTAAAGAAGAGTATTAGGGCCGTTTATCATATTTGATCTATTTTAACATAGGGCTAAGAAGTGCCTGGCAATTGAAGGAGTTCAATACAAAAAAATAAGTAAACTTAGACTAACTCCCGCTGGAATTCTAGTTTTAAAGATATGTCATTGTGAAATATAGTTTAAAGGGACAAAGTACGGGAGCAAAGATTACCAGACCCCTCCTGAACAGTAATCATCATTTAAAATTTGTCATTGGAACACTTACACAGGAAAAAAAAAAAAAAGAAAAAGAAAGTTTCATTCCTTTTCACCCACAAAGTCAATTCCGTGCCTTCTTACTTCTTTCTCACCAAAGATTAATGTCTTTGTGTACTTACCAAAATAGTCCTCTTTGGCAAATGAATATTTTTTATTGCAATAGTAGTATTTGGAATTTAACAAAGAAAGATGAATAGAGATATCCACCCACAATATTAAAGTTTTGTTTTTCTTATTTTATTGACATTAATTTTTTTAGAATGTTTAAACAAAGTTAATGTTTGGGAATATTTAGATTTGACACTGCTGTCCGTATTTTTGAAAAATACCTTAAGTCAAATTATTCTCTCCTTTAATATACAGTGTGTTGGAAGTTTGTCAAAAAAAGTCATTTCAAAATTTTATGATCTCTACCTAAGGTTCTAGTTGGAGCTCCATGAAACAAATACCTGTCCTCCCAAACAAACACAAACTTTCTTCTCTGTATTAATATGGAATCCAGTACTGGATATTTGCCAAAAAAGCTTGTGAAAAAGACAAACATTTACCTTGAGTCATAATACCTAAAGACATCTATGGTAGAAATTTAGAACAGAGTTCAGACTCAGAAAAAACATATACTTTTTTTCTAATTTATAAAGCCAACATATTTTTTTTCTAATTTGAAAACAAGTCTTTCAAATACTTCGTTCTTCTTCACGTTGGTCTTTGAAAGAAGATCTCAGAAATTCACTATTCCACAGCATATGCAGACAGTTTGAAAAGAAGCAAAAGTATTTTCAAATCCAGCTTTTTGGATGGAAAGTTAATACTAATTCTGCTTATATAAGTTTTTTTAAAGTACATATTAATATATAAATTTGCATTTTGATTCTTGACATTTGTAGAAATGGATATGTATCCTAAATAAACTTATCAAAGTACAGTGGTAATTTACTGGTTGATATTACAGGGGGAAACATGTCTATATGTGCCTAATGATTGATATATCCTATTTTCTATAAATGGGGTGATTTCATTTCATGAATGACTAGGTAAAACAATCAAACTGGGCTTAAGTTTTAATAGAGCTAAGCGGAGTAATACCAGAATTTAGCAGGGCAATGGCAGCAGATAAAGAAAAAAAAAAATAGAACATTCACTCTAAGACTACTCCAGAATTATTTTTCAGTGGTTTCTACTATGGAATGAAATTTATTTCCACAAAATCAAAAGGGTTAGAATTAAGTTACCTTTGACTAGGGAAGGCTCTGCCAAAGATATAAGACACCAAAGACTTATCAGGAATTTCATGACAGGAAGGAAGGAAGGAAGGAAGGAAGGAAGGAAGGAAGGAAGGAAGGAAGGGGAGAGAGAGAAAGAAAGAGAGAGAAAGAAAAGAAAGAAAGAAAGAAAGAAAGAAAGAAAGAAAGAAAGAAAGAAAGAAAAGAAAGAGAAAGGAAGGAAAGAAGGAAGAAAAAGGAAGGAAGGAAGGAAGGAAGGAAGGAAGGAAGGAAGGAAGGAAAAAAAAAGAGGGGAGGAAGGGACAGAAAGAAGGGGAGGGAAAAAAGTCAGTTTCTAATCACCACTAAATCAAATACCAGGTATAGGAACAGTGTTGGAAATTTTTTATATTAGAAAAAATGGACACACACACAGAGTTAGCTGAAATCTGGCATTCCCAGAATATTTCTTTAAATTATTTATTCTTTTTAAAAAATGCTGGGTCCACCCAGCATAACAAATCCCTATAGCTTCTGTTACCATCAGAGATAAGGGCCAGAGATTTTGTTTCATATGAGTGGATCTCATGTCATGTGTTAATGCTTCAGATAGTTGTCCACATATGATACCTATAGCCATTAATTGAGAAGTCAAACCAGCCTATTGTGTATGTCAGATTTCTAATCCTGATTATTTAGCATTTACCAGTCCACATGTACTCTATTACACTGCATCTATGAAATATTTTTCTTAACTTCCTAAAAGGGGTTAAAGGAACTCATCTTACTCTCTATTTGTGATTATTTTCCTCTTAGTCATAGTGATTCAAATGATTAATTCCACATGTTACTTTCAGGAGCAAAAATAATAATAAAGATATATATTTAAAAATTCTATCCCTAAATATAACTTTGACATTTGATCCAGTTTGTTTATCTACCCTCACACCCAGTTAGCTTCTTTGTACAGCATTGATACTATTGCCTAAGTAGCACAGCACTATATTATTTTAATGGACTACTGCCCTCCCTCTTTTTGGCATCGTTCCAAGAGAACAGTTTGGAAAACCTTCCATCTTGTGTTCCAGGGTGTCATTCCACAAATTATCACAGAAAGCATGAGAACTGGCTAAGCAAGTATTTGGAGTCAAAGAAGGAATCCTTACATTTGAGAAGGGGGGATGCAGTGAAGAAATGAGAGCATTTCTTCTCTTCCCACCGAATTAGTACGGAAGTAGCTAGGGAGTGTTCCAAGTAGTACTACTTCTTTGGACTATTTTCCGTTCAAAAGAATTATGAAGCAGTAGAATGAAAATCTCAGTTAAAGTGATGACCATAAGTAACAGTGGTAGTGAGAGAGAATGGTCAGGGGAGTCACTCAGATCTGAGAAATAGACACGGGAAGTTACCTGGGGCTGGGTGAAGTGAGAGGAGTTGGAAGTCTAGCCTGAGAAGTGAATATAGGGAAAGTATGGTGCCATTTAGACTGGCTGCTTATTAAATTAGCTTTTCTGGAGTCGGGAAGAGTCTAAAGGATAAATCAATAGGCAGAAATCTAGAGAGACAGATGGTTATCCTCACAAAGGTCTCTAACAACAGAGGCAACGGGCCCAATCTCTAGGTAGAGCCTTGGAAATCAATCTTTAGTCACTGAAAACTCATAGAAAGAGGGGAAGAAATCCTACTGCAGAAGCAATCAGGTTTATCAAGACATTCATTCATTCTTTTCTTCATTCTTTCTTTGAGAAGAAGTTCTTCGAGAATAATAATCACATTGTAGACATTGACTTGTACTGGTTGGGGACCCCTAACCTCAAAGGACATGCAATCTAGTCTGGGAGACACACAGGAAGGGCCAATGGAATACAGCATGCTAAGTGGTGTCACGGGGCAATGTAAAAGAATCAAAGGGAACATAGTGAATATAGCATCTCACTTGGATTTTAGGCCTAAAGAAGGTGGTAAACTTGGAGACTTTGACATTGAGTTAAAAACCTCTGGGTAGATAAAGTTGGAAAAGCCATTCTATGCAGAGAGAACATTAAGGACAAAAGAAAGAAAGCTTGCGTACCTATAATGTATTTTGGAAACAACACGTGTCTCGGTAAAATTTGGAGCCTGGTACGTGGGGAGAAATGACAAGAGGTGGGTCCAAATAGTATGCAGGGTCAAATTATGAAGGATCTTGTTTGTCACTATGGAGAGTTTAGATTTTACACACACACACACACACACACACACACACACAAGCGTGTGTGCGCGTGCGCAAGGTTTTAGGGAGCTGCTGCTGGACTTTTCTGAGCACAATTTTACATATGTGTTAGAAGGACCTCTCTAGAAGCAGTGGAGAGAATTAGCTGAGGGAGGGAGATTAGGCAACAAATTATCATGCGGTCATAAAATATGTGTTGAATTCAAGTGGCAGCATGGGCTGGAGAAAAGGAGTGTTTAGATTCATAGGATGTGATAGTTGATCAGATATAGGAGGACAGGTGGGGAAAATATAAGAATTCATAGTCCTGGTTGGGGAAACTAGGTGGACAATGGTATCACTCACAAGAACAACCACAGATAAGGAAGCAACTCTATTTTAATCTTGAGGCTTAATCTTGTATTCAGGCAACTGGACTTCAAATGTACTCCAATTGTCCATCATGTTGGTCCTGACCTGTTTCTATCTGTTTAGGGTCTTTATTTGATTAAGTTCTCATGTTTTCAACATTTTATCTTGGAAATTAATTATTGATTACAACCTTTGCATTTCTCAAACACATCTTTGCACCACTTTTTTCCTCTTTTCCCTCGTTTCCTTCCTTACTTGAAGTTGGGACATTCCCTCTGGCTATGTCACTTCTGCTTCCCTGAATCAATTATTTCCCTTGGGGTTTGATGCAAGGTTGAAAATAGAACCAACAAAGAGGAGAGCACGTTTGGTTTTGTTTTAGCTTGGGCATTTGAAAAAACTTTAAAATAATCACATAGAATTGTGTAGCTCAATTTAATAAGAACTTAAGTAATGCCTTCTATACTGTGTCTTGGACTGAAAAATGGGTACATAATACTGAATACTCATCCTCTAATAGTTCATGGCCTAGTTGAGGATACAGATACAAAACCTGATCATTTCAGTGTAATAGAGTGGGTAGAGGTAGCTGGAAAATTGAGAAGGAGGGGGAGAACAGTGTCTCTAGACAGAGCAGAGAGAAGTCAGGTGACACTTTCCAGGACAGAAGACACAAGTTTGAGACATGAAAAATGATGCAGAAATTAGTCAGAGATACAGCTAAGAGGGAGACAGGTTTAAGAGAGCTTGATTTAGAGGTGAGAGGTATTTACATAGGTTTGGCATGGGGTGAAAGCCAGAATAATTGGTGGAGTCACGTTTAGAGGAGACAAGAACATAAATGGATAAGACTTCAAGAGTAAGAACATGCCTTCCACCCAGATGAGAAAAGAGTTAAGAATAAGGCATGTGTGTTGAGGGGTGGGGGGAGATTTTAGCAGAGTCCCCTTTATTATAGATTTTTTTCTATTACATAGTTTATCATTAACAGTGGCGGTGGATTTGGAGTGGTTCTAATACAGGAGAAGGTGGTTGGCTGAGAGCAAGAGGGGACAGGCCACGAGGCTGCCTTTAGGAGGACAGGTCAGGGTTGTCATCAATGATAAGGAAGATGTCAGAGGACTTCAAACCAGAACATAGAATGAAACTGTTGAGCAATAGCATTAAGGGTCCCATGTCATCCATCAGGAGTAGCACCAATGGGAAGGCTGAGTGGTTTCCTTGAAAAGGGGTCAGAGGTATAGACGTGAGAATAGAAATTACAAGTAGCTTGATTCATTCATAGTTAAGTGGTTGTAGAAAATATGAAAGACAAAGAGAAAAGGAATCCATGGTTAAAAATTGGCAGTTATTGGAGTTGAAGGGTGGGCTTGATCCCAAGATCAAGGGAGAGTCCAGTTTCTATCTTTTATCCCCAGAGGCAAAATAGGCCTGAGAGGGTCAACTCACTGATTGTTCCTCTAAAATAATAAATGAGAACAACTAAAATTTTTCTGGATATTACAAGACAGCTCTCTGAAACTGTGTCAGAACTGGATGTATTTGTAGAAAGAAACTGTTTCCTCAGTGAAGTTTTAAGTCTGTGAAAGCTGGAATCAGGATGGGTTATTTGACCCAGTGCACTTAGCTACATTAGGAAACAGATGAAAGATATGGTCAGAGCTGTGTTTTTTATTTTGATTTTTATTAAAATTTTGAGCATCTCTTGTCATTTTGGTTAATATTTGGAGGCAGAGTTTATATCCGATTCCTGTGGAAATATAAATTGTACACAAACCCTGCCCAGGAAATAAACGCCTCATAAAAGTGTTCCACAAACTAGTCTTGAAAGAATGAATGATTAAATATCTCTTATTTAACACCAATAAAAGTTACTCAAGGAAATATGAATGCTGTTGAGTACCCAAAAGATATTCTTGAACAAATAAAAGGATAAATTAATGAGGAGATATTTTGAACATGCCTCATTCTAAGCTGTCGATTTTTCTAGTATTAGAACTGATTTGTCATTTATTTCCTTTCTTTTAAAACCAGATGATAAGCTCTATGTATATTTTTCAAGTGTGATTTTCATGACTGTTGATGTATCAGTTAGAATAAAAACATCTCTTACCATGTATCTTTCTCGCTCTCTCTCTCTCACCAGGTAATCACTAAACTGAACACTGCCACTTAGAAACAACATAGCTATGATTTTCTGCACATGGCTGTGCTTATATGGATGTACAAGAGGCCCTACTGACCTAGTTAAGGATAATCACATTTGTCATACAGGAGGTGGTAAGATCATAAGAGTTCATTTCTACCTTTTATAATTTTTAATGTGGTGACGAAGGGTGGATAGTGCCAGTAGATCTTTGCAAATGATATTCCAAGATAGCTAACTACATGTATTTAGAGAATAAAAGCGTGTGGGACACCACTATTCTTAGAGACACTGGTGAGCTGAGGCAAGCCTTCTCCAGGAAATCCTGGGAAGTGAATGGATCCATTCTGTTCCATGGGGTAGAAATCTTTGGAAAGAGGAAAGTAAAAGAAAGGACTCTCTGATGTGAAAATTCTTTTCATTTTTCAGCCAGTGATACCATACTCAGAGCTGCAGGAAAAACCTGATTTTCCAGAGCTGCATTGTTAAAAGTTATTAACACTCCCTTTTGAAAGTACAATTTGATAGTCTTTTAAGAAATTATTTCTTTGAATTTTCTGTGGTATATTATACAGTTGACAATATACCATGCTTCTCACCATGCTGTAATATTGTGGTGTGTGTGGGGGGGCGGGGTGAGGATGTCTGTGTGTCTGTATTTACTGTGTGGAATATGATTGTATCACCACTATGACATCTCAGAGAATTGTGGTTTCTTGAATCACACCCCTAAAGAGAGTGGGGCCAAAACAGAGTCTTACCGCTCATCTCTTTACCTTTCCCTCTCATCTCATTCCATCTGTCTTTCACCCCATTCTCTCAATTTATGGACTTGCCTCCTTCATCATTAAAATAAATAAGTAAAAGCAATTAGATCTGAACTTACCCAGAAATCCTCAATCCTATCTCCATCTGCAAGCTGTTTGGAGTGGTTTGCTCCTTCAATTATTTTTGTCTTCTGGATCACACCTCTTCTATTCTACTAAATTGTTCTCATTCACATACAAATTATGCTCTGCCCATTTTAAAAACAAACACCAATAACAAAATCAATGCAAAACCTCCCTAATTTCCATGGCCCTTCAGGAAAGCTCATTCCCTTTTTGTCCTTCCGGATGAACTTGTTGGATTATCCGTGGACACTGCTGCCTCTATGTCCTCATCTTTCCACCCTGAATGCACATTGTGTCATTGCTCCATTGAAACTGGCCTCATAATTATGGCCCCTAAATTTATATCTGCAGCATAGCCTTCTCTTCTGAATTTCAAACTCATACATAGAATTGTTTACTTATCTAAATAATGTGGTAAACGGAGAGGTGGTATACATAAAATATTTAAAAACAATGATTCTGGAGTCAGATCTCACAGGTTTGAATTCCGGTTTCGCCATGTCCTTGTGGTGTGACGTTAGAGTGTTTCATTTCACATTTTTAGGTTTCGCTTTTCTAGTCTGTAAAATGGGGATAGGACTAGGAGCAAAGTTATTGTAAGTATAAATATGTTAATTCAAACAGATGAAAACTCAGACTGGCACATGGTAATATTAGCTGTTCTTTTATTATCCATAGTCATTTCCAATGAGCACATCAAACATATTCCTTGATTTTTAGTCCTCACACCTGTGCACCTACCCAACATGACTGTCGTCTCAGTAAATGGCATTACCCCCAAGGCAGAAACTCAAGCGGGAATGTAGGGTTCATCTTTGTATTCTCTTGTGTCCTCATCCCTTATGTCCAGTCCGGAATTCATCCCTGTGTTTCCAGTCTCACATCCCCCTCTCCTTCTCCCTGTCACCTGTTCCGAGGACCAGCATCTGTGGTCAGGTCTATGGAGCAGATTACTAAGTGGTCATTTAGCTTCCAAACTTGTCCCATTGTAATGACTTCTCTCATTGCACCAAGATCCATATCCTTAAAATGCAAAATGAACCATGTTGCTCTCCAAAAACCCCTCCCAGCTTCAAAACCCAGAGTGGACTCCTGTTGAAATCAGAACAAAATCCAAACTCTTAACCATGGCCTGCGGTCAGGCCTGATTGGGGCTCTAGCATCTACTACCCTAAGCTGCTCTTGCTCCGCAGACTCTAGCCATTTGACCCCCTGGAGGATCCCCACCGGCACTGGCAGACGGAAAATTCCAGTAGTCTGGGAGGAAATGACGGAAACGCCTTCCTCTATGTACATCCAGGCAGTGACCGGGAATCTGGAACATCTTTTTTTGTGACCTGAGCGATCTGCCTCCCTGCCCCCTTCAGATTTTCAGAACATTTTTTTATAGGATTTTGAATTCAGTAGAACTCAACGAGCCTTTTGCCATGAAGACTTTGGCCTGAAGACTTTAAATTTGTTTTTCTGTGACCTCTTAACCTGAGCCATATGTCTCACGTTTATTTTCACTTCAGTGGAAATGACGAATCTAAAGGAAGATAAAGCTTCTTAAATGATCACTTCGTTTTTCCAGTTTCACATCTTTTTTTTTTTTTTTGAATCTCTTCTCTCTGTCCCATCAAAAATACATTATAAAAAATAAAAATGAATTTTATACCTGCTTTCATTAGAAAAGTTTAATGTACATTAAATTTCCCTTTACACAACTGGCATAATACGTTTTGCAAATGCACTGGGCATTAGAGGCAACCTCCCTTGTTCATGGCCATATACACTCAATTTGCAATGACTTCGTACGTTGGGTTTCGAAACCACTTACTGACTCCTGCCTTGACTGGGCTTCCATTGCTTCTTGGTACTTTCTTTTGGGAATAGTATTTTTCTTAAAACCAATCTTTTACCTTCACATTCTTAGTGAAAACTAAGAGATGCTATATAATATTTATGTCATGAGACAAAAGGAGAGAACACGAGGATAAAGGCTCAAGGATACTGATTTGGTTTTTCTAGCCATATATTTTCCATCCTTCCATAACCATTCCTGATAGGATGATACTTTTCAGTAGTTCCTAAAAAAGGTGTGAAAATTGCTATTATTTTAAGGGGAAGAATTCCACCTACCAGGACTAGTAGTAGAAAGGCTATCTGTGTAGAATAGAGAAATTTCATAGAAAATATATGGTTCCAGTATACCATAGATCAAAAGCTAACCATGTGACTACAAATAAATATTCCTCTTTATTATTTTTGTTGCCTTGACATTGCATATTAGGTGCTTGTGTATATTTTCCTAGGATCCTGCATTAAAAAAAATATTTAGTATGGTTGTCTTTTAACTACACTGTAAATTATTTCAATGATTCAGGGAACATGAAATATAACATGGAAGAAATGATATCTTGTTAGAATTTCAGTCCATGGAATGCCATGAACAGATGTGTGATCCATAAACAGAAATGATCCACTCCAAACCCCGTTTTTATGATACAGGTTCATGCCTAAAGCTAGCTTTGTTTTAATTAGATTAATGATAGTATGCCCAGGAATCTGATATGTTAAGGAAATTAATTCTGGATTAGAACATACATGTATTAACACTACTTAATAATAAAATGCCAGCTTACCATAGGAAGCATGGAATGTGTTTGGAAAACTGGAATTCAATTAACTGGAAAAATTCAAAAAGTTTTAATGCTTTGGTCACTTTTCCTTCAAAGAGCTAATTAATTTTATTACTGAATTGAAGAACTAAGTTGTTCACAGAGAAATGTGATAATGTTAATCGTATGCTGTCAAGCTAGAATCTATAGAGCACTCTTATTTTTACCCCACGATGTGGATTTAAGTTTGCTTTGACTTGAGCCTACATGCCACACATGAATTCCTGGCTCTTTTATAGGAGTCACCCAGAAAAATCTCAATGAAATACTGTAAAACTTTGCAGAGAGTGCTTT
Organism: Ursus americanus; assembly: GCF_024610735.1. Classification (NCBI taxonomy): domain Eukaryota; kingdom Metazoa; phylum Chordata; class Mammalia; order Carnivora; family Ursidae; genus Ursus; species Ursus americanus. The sequence continues at coordinate 29,008,440 of NC_142157.1, read as the reverse complement.
TTCTCTATTTCCACACTCTCAAATCGTAACTTCTCAGAACAGGAAAGAAAAGGAAGTTAAAAAGAATAGTGTTAGAGAGTAGACAGAAGAGCTGAGAGGAGAGAACAGACTCCCTGAACTGCCCATCACACAGTGGAAGGTGTGGGGACCCCCCTGCATGGCCGCCCATCCGATTCTGAGCAGCATTTGCCCCCGTGACTCGGCTAGAATGGCAAGGCAGAAAGGTGCAGCCAGAAGAACATGCCATCACAGGCTGTCTCTCTGAAGTGACCTTGACGGCTGAGAGAAACAGTGAACTAAAGCCTTTCTCAAAATTAAAGGGGATGGCCCGTAGGGGACCCCTGGGCTCACGGAGGGCAGGCCTCTCTGGAGGAGCGATTTTCTATTATTGAAGAGAAGGCTTTCTCTGCTTTTCACTCTCATTTCCCTCATTTGTTATTCAAGATCCAGTATCTTGTTGATATGTGGGCTTGAGGTAAGGTTCCCAGAGTGGTGGTCACACAGTGGAATCATATTACCACAGGAGAGATAAGGATCTCTCCAAGTCTGTGTGTCAGCTTCTGTAGTCCTGTTATCTTTCTAACTGTGGAAAGGTGTGTTAGACCCACACAAATAGGGTCAATGAGAAAAGAAAAATCATAAGGTTAGGAATTTGCCAATTCTAGGGATCGCTCAAGTGGAGTAAGCAAAAGATTATAGTCCTAACTCAAATTCTTCCTGTAGTTTAATAAAATTAAACAAACAAACAAACAAACAAAACAAAACAAAACAAAACAAAAAACCTTGTCTGTAGGAAAATACATACAAGGGAAGGTCTTGGAAATTTTCATTGTTTCACTTCATTTTCTGATAGAGGAATTAAGATTTTGAATTCTACTTTCATAAAGACTTCCTTTTGACATAGGGAAAGTCACTTAAATTCTTGTTGCTTTAGGGCTGCTAATTTTAAGTTAGACTTTATAAGGACTCAGACACTAAAATAATAATTTATGTTAAATCCGCATCAAACGCATAGTAACAGTTTATAAACTACTGTGTCTAATAGTACAGACACCGGCAGTCAGAATTCACAATGCAGGTTGCTAGCAAACCCAAACTTCTCTTGTCTGATGCATATGCCCATCATAATTTACTTCTCCAAGGCAACAGACCACACAGTGTGTAAAATCTCCTCGACAGAGAGGAAAAGTTGGGGGCCGGGCATAGAAAACATAGGTTTCCTTTTGAATCCCTGCTTGACCTTATGATGTAACAGAGAGGGCTTTGAACCAGCATGTTATAAAGCCTATTGCTGTTGCCCTACTAACTCGGAGATTGGGGAGTTTATATGAATGAATTGCTTTGACCTGATTTGTATTATCATTAAAAAAACAGAAAAGAAAAGAAAGAAAAAAACCAGGAAAATATTAAAAGGCATTGGATAAGCATTCGATAAAATACAAAACGTGTGCAGTGAGAAGTAGGAACTACTTTCTTTGGGCTTTCGGCAAGGATTTTGTATCTGTTTTGGCACTGCTAGCAATTTATTGTAACTGTTTCATCCTGTCTACTGTCTATCAGACTGGAGCTCCTGGAGGCCAGCATATTCTTTTTGGTCCTCCCGTCATCTAAACGTATATGCAGATGTTCAATTAACATTGAATGGATAAAGAGATAAAATAAGAAATAAAGAGCAAGGCTACTTAGTTGTTTTGTTCTGATTTTTAAATAATGCCATACTGTCATTTAAGGGAAAAACATATTTCTACATGTCACTGACTTCCTAGTTTCAGAAGTAGATATATCAAGATACTAGGTGAAAGGCCACTCTCAGAGTAAATTCTGCTTTGTGCAAGTCAGAAGGGAAATAACAATCTTCCAGAGAGCCAGCTCTATCAAGATTTCTAAGCTAACTTGTAGGGCAAAGTGGCTGGATATATTTAGATAAATCTTTGGCAGGCATACCAACTACTGGAGGTTTGACCCGACAATTATTGTTAAATACTGTGTGCTAGCCTTGGGTTCGGGATCCTTAAGACCCCCCCCCCCCCCCATTTTAGCTACATCACTGGAGGAAGGTCAGAGTTACTGGATACCAAGTACATGAGTGCTATGTGCGAACCTCATGGAAGATATAAAATTATAGTTTTACCATCAAAAAAGCAGGTAGCTCTAAGGAGTCAGCAGAAGCACAAAGAGCTAACACTCAGCTATCTGCTGACCTTCAAATAAGCCCAGACTGCTTAACTTCATACTCAAGAAGTTTTAAAATCTCACCCATTCTGAGTTGGTGCATGCTATCCCCTTCCTCTCCCTTTAATAAGACCTAATTCCTATATCAAATTATTTGCTGCCTGGTATCTAAATGTCTAAGCTTGGGATTGCTTCTGTTTTATCTGTTTGGTACCTAAATTTTAAATATTTCTACAGACCAAATTCTTGTTATTCTCTTTTAAATTGTAAATCAGAAGCCACTTTATTTCCTGCTTATCTTTCATACAAGGAATCATGTTGTCTTCTGAATATATAGACTATTTCCTAATATAGCATAAACATATTCTACTTGCATTACTGCCTTCCTAACCCAAAGTCTGTCTTCCTGATCAGGCAGTAACTCTTTGAAGTGGTCGTGGCTATTTTTAGATCATCCCAAAGTGGGGTGTTTTATGTATATGGTTAATGCATGGAAATGTTATTAGAGATGCTAGAAATATTCATGGAAGACAAGAATGAATTACATTAAAAAGCTAATATGGAATGATAAAATTATAGAATTTAAAGCGATATGATAAAAATTGGAGTCCACATACAAATATATATTTTTGGTGTATGTCAGTAACAGAAATACATATAAATTATGTAATAAAGATGGCCGTAAATAAATATCAGGAAAGGATTATCCTTCATATATCTCAGAATTAATATAAATATCCAGGATATCTTTATGGAAGAGACAAGTTTTCAGTGACTTTTAAAGCATTCAAGTATTAGTTTTCATACATACACTACTCACCACCATCAGAGTCTTTACAAACTTCTAGAACACTCTAATTCAGTAGATATTAGATTACTGACAATTTTACCACACAAAGCACTAAAATGGTGGGCAGATTAAGATTTTTAGAATAATTAGTTTTTCTGAAGACAGAATTTCTTCCTTGTTCCTGTTACTGCATTTGGTCCCTGGTGCCTGCCGAGAATTACAGGCTTCTCAATACATATCATTCCTTAAGTATTGGTTCATTCATTTATATTTTGTGATACTTTTTTTTTTTTTTTACTATAATATGCTCAATATTTGTGGCCCTAAAATTAACCAGATTTTTTAGAGAGGAAAAAAATCAATGTAAAGTAGCTGTATGGTATTTTTATAGCTATGCTTTATGCCAAATCACTGAGATATATTAAGTTTTTTGAAGGGAGGTAAGATTATAAGATAGCAAACAAGAAAAGTCAACAACTTACGAATGGTTTTTCAGTGATGGAAAATGCAAGTCTCTTTAGCTAACATTATAGGGGTTACAGAAGAAATTCCAGTTATGTGCTAAGGTTTACATATTTTCAAATGTAGAAGTAAAGATGAATGCTATTAATAAATGTACTTTATCTTGTACCATCAGAAAGTAAATAAATGTCTTATCATAGAAACCATGTTAAAAACTCATAAAATTTTATGCTATTTTCACAATGCTTAGCTAGATCACAATAAAAAAAAAAAAGCAAGGACTTAAGGCTGGTCTTTTAAAAAGATGAAGATTGCTAATTTGCTCAAATAATTTAATTCTTGCTTTTCCAGAAAATAAGGATAAAATATTTGATATGTTTATCTGAAATCATTAGGCAATTTCAGATATGTAAATCTGGTGCTTCACAAATATTACTGTCTATTAAATATAAATCTATATGCAGCAGAAAATAAGTTGGGAGTTGACTAATATGTAGAGAATACAAGGCTACATATAGAGAGCCAGCATACGTCATATGTAAAAATCTATGAAAATGTATATCACTTAGGTTATTGCATGGTTTTTTCACACTAGTTCAATACTTAAACAGTTAATTTTGTGTAATTTTTTTATATTGAAGTCTAGTTGGCACACAATGTCACATCAATTTCCGGTGTACAACAGTCACTCCACAAGTTTATACATTATACTATGCTCTCCATGAATGTAGCTACCCTCTGTCACCATGCAAGGCTATCACAGTGTCATTGACTATCCTCCCTACGCTATGCATTTTATTCCCATGACTCACTCATTCCATAACTGAAAGCCTGTATCTTCCACTCCCCTCTCCTCTGGCAACCGTCGATTTGTTCTCTATATTTATGGGTCTGTTTCTGCTTTTCGTTTTATTCATTTGTTTTGTTCTTTCAGATTCCACATATAGGCGTGATCATATGGTATCTGTCTTTCTCTGTCTATATCTATATGTCTTTAATGTATATACCATGTCTTTTTTTTCTTTTTTTTTAATCCATTCATCTCTCAATAGACACTTGGGTCGCTTCCAAATTTTGGCTATTGTAAATGATGCTGCAATAAACATAGGGGTGCATATTTCTTTTTGAATTACCGTTTTTGTTTTCTTTGGGTACCTACATAGTAGTGGAACTACTGGATCATATGGTAGCTCTATTTTTAACTTTTTGAGGAAACTCCATACTGTTTTCCAGAGTGGCTGTACCAGCTTACGTTCTCACCAACAGTGCACCCTTTCCTCCACATCCTCGGCAACACTTGTTATTTCTTGTCTTTTTTCTTTTTTAAAGATTTTATTTATTTATTTATTTGTCAGAAAAAAAGAGAGCAGGAGAGAGAGGGAGAGAGAGAGCGCAGGCAGGGGGAGAAGCAGACTCCCCGCCAAACAAGGAAACCGATGTGGGACTCGATACCAGGACCCTGGGATCATGATCTGAGCCGAAGTCAGGTGCTTAAGCCACTGAGCCACCCAGGCATCCCTCATCTTTTTTATTCTCACCATTCTGACAGGTGCGAGGTGATATCTCATTATACTGTTGTTTTCAATTGCATTTTCCTGATGATAAATGATGTTGACATCTTTTCATGCATCTGTTGGCCATCTGTATGTCTTCTATGGAGAAACATCTATTCACTTCCTCTGCTCATTTTAATCTTATTATTATTATCATTATTATCGTTATCATTATTTTTGGTGTTGAGTTATATAAGGTCTTTATATATTTTGTATATTCATCCCTTATGGGATATGTCATTTGCAAAAATCTTCTCAGATTCCGTAGGTTGCCTTTTTGTTTTGTTGATGGTTTCCTTCTTTGTGCAAAAACTTGTTATTTTGGTGAGGTCCCAGTAGTTTATTCTTGCTTTTGTTTCCTTTGGCTCAGGAGACATATCCAGGAAAAGAAAAAATGAGTAATTTTCTTTAAATTCCACATCAGAAATATTGAATTACCAGGTACATTTTGACAAAGTGAAACAAAGAAGAGATGCAATTCTTTCGGTCATAAAGAGTAATAAAAATCATCTGCCTCAATTAGGTTTAGTAGAATAATGAACCATGAGAGCCAAGGGGACATCACATACTCCTGAATTTGCTGGATTTAGTTTGTTTTTCAAACAGAAAACTAGACTCTGGTATTTCCAGGGTGAATTCAGAGTTTCTGTAAAGTTTAACTATGGCAATGGAATAATAATTGAATTAAATTGTCCAGGGAGAGTGATGGAGTAGATTGAAATGTGGGGTCACTTACTGCCTTAGCTTTTACTTCTCTGACCCAACAAAATTATGCGAATATGAATTAAACCACTCATGTGAAAATGCATGAAGTCAAGGAGCAATACAAGCACACGTCTAACCTGGAGCCACAGTCATACTGGGACATGGGTGTAGGAAGAACTGTTTAGAAATATTTGTCCATCTCTCTCCATCTTTCCATATTGTGCATACGCAAATTTCTCTCCATCCATCCATGTATCTAAGCAATATCTCTGCCACAATCAAGGGTCATGGGGAAACATGCCTTTAAAACCCTGGGATGTCAGGCCAATTTTCCTATTTGTGGGGGAACCTCTTGGACCTTTGAGAAAAGATATTTTCAATACTGGTTGGGAATGCAAAGAATTCCAACAACATCTGAGATATATCCTGTGTGAGCAGAGAAATCACTGTGAGTTGGGATTAAATAGAAAACTGTTTAATGGCTGGATAAGAGGGATGCTTTTTATTGAGTGCAATTCATCCACTGGGCACTTTGCTGGTAGTAAAATGTAGACAGTAATTCCTAGCTGCAGTATAGTTGTTAGCATTAGAAGAGATGGTGTGTGTAGAATATATGGGATCAGCAAACACAAGGCCAGAGGGTGAAGTGAAGAATCAGACTAGACTGGACGAAGGTCTCACAGTTATCGTGTGACTTCCTGCCCCTTTGTCCTCTGGAACCCTGTACTAACTCCTAAGCTCTTCCCAATGCATTTTCACATAAAACCATTGCTATATGTGATTATCTAAGTCTTCATTTGGCTGCATAATTTAGTACACATTGATTACACATCTGTTGTATTTCAAGCTGGGGAGATTCACAGATGGATGAATGAAACATAGTTTCTGCCCTCCCCAAATGACAAACTCAGTCTATTCTGTAGATGTGCAGACTGGAGTAAAGATGGGCATGAGGGGAGAGCAAAGAGGGAAGGAAGGTGGGGAGACAGGATTACAACTTCTTTTGAATGCAGGTGAAATTGATATCTCTAGGTTGCTGTTGACTGAAACACAAAGTTCTAACGAAATCTGCAAGCACCATGTTCTCCCTTTTAAAAGTCCTTGCTTATTTTAGACCACAGTTTCTTCACAGGTAGAGGTGATGGTGGCCTTATTGTGTTTGTACAACTCTCACAGAAGAAAATTCTCTGGCCAGAAAATGACCCTAATCCTCAGGCTTTGTCTAAGCGTGAAAACAATGAAATGATACCTAAGTAAATTACATAACTCTGATAAAGTTATTTAGATATTCCAGACGTTCAGTTAGAATTATCAGGTAAATGCCTAAATTGCCACCATATCTGATGCCAAAATTTTCTCTCTCTCTCTCTCTCACCATCAAGTAAACTGTCTCTCTTTTCACATATATACATACATTTGAATACACATCTGTGGGCCTATGAATGGTTATATATGTGACAGAGGAATCAGAAAAAATTACTCCTCTAAAGTCTCTAAGGAGAACTCATGGGGCTCAACTATAAAACTGGGGGAGGGAGGAGGACACAGAGAGAGAGAGATGTAAGTGATTTCACTTGATTTTGACCTTGAACATGATTGTTTCGTAGGATAGGTGAACATGTGAGTGCCACTTATTTTTTCAATGGCATGAGGAGAAAAGAGTAAGAGTTAGGAACTAACCCTAAGAGATATATGGTGCGTCGATGGAGCTGGGAAACATGAGAGCGTCAATTGACAAGGGATGCCGCAGGTGACAGGGTGGCTTAGGACGAAGCATGTCACAGGATCTGAGCCACTGATTAAGACCACAGTCACTGTACACTTGCTTTTCTTCCCTAATTTCTACAAGAGGAGGAAGATGTAAGGACTCAAATCTACACATCTGGTCACTGTTTCCTTTATTTCAGACAAGAAGTTTTGGGGGAAAGCCTTACACTTTGGCCTTCTGGATTCTTAGAGAGATTTGCTATTTGCTGGTTTGGTTGTGACTTGCTGCAATTTAATGGACTTACTGCTAAATGCATTCCTCTGCCTCTCTTTCTTTCCCATTTAGTTCTTCTTTATATTATTGCATATACATTAACTTTGTCTCTTCACATAAATTATAAACACTCTGAAACTCAGGGTCATATCTTAAATTCCTCTTTTTACAATGCAGTTTGGCAGCTGTTACTGAGTGAACAGTCATGATGTGGTCTTGTAATTGGTGCTATAGTAGAGACCACACAGATAAATAAGACATTGCTGCTTACCCATAATGCCTAGCATATTGATTCTCTATTGTTTGCTGTTCTGCAAATGGATTAGAGAGAAATATTTGGCTAATTGGTAGAGCACCTATCTGATGGTTCAATAATCAATCTTTGATGGGTCATAATAAAATACACTCTAAAGAAGCTTACCAAGATAAGTGATAATGATATGAGTGACCTTAACTCACAAGATATTCTTGAATGTCTTGACTCTAATAGGAGGATCTGCAGGGTACATTAGGAAATTAACATAGATAAGCCTCACAGTTCCAGATTTGTGTCTATACGAACTAAGAGGACCCTATTTCTAAGCATATGAGTAATTGCTTTTTGTAATTTTTTATGAATCATCTCCTTCTTTATAACAGTTTTTCTGCACAAATTCAACTATGGGTTTTCCAAGTCTTTATTGTATTTTTCTAATAAGGATATAGATTCTGATATCACATATATATTCACCAGAAACAAAATTAATTTGTCGTTAATAACTAAGTCAGCAAATCCATCCTCATATTAAAGATTATCTTAATTAATGAATTGTGAGGTAAAAACAAAAAAGCCATTCAACTGTTTTCTTGGAAAGCAGTTAAATTGTGTCTCTATCCAACATTTGTATGTCTGTCTTCTCTGAAAAACTGGTACTAGCTAACTCCTATATGTTGAAAGAATCAACCTATCTGTCAAGGCACAGAAGAAAGGTTATATAGTGTTCTGGATAATAGCAAGGACTAGTAGCCTGACAGTTTGGGTTTAAATCCAGACTTTCACTTACTTACTGTGTGACATTGAGAAGACTGTTTAACCTCTCTGTGTCTCATTTTCCCTCACCTGTAAGAAACTTCAGGAAGATTAAATTAATTAATGTACATATAATGCTCATAGCTGTGTATGGCTTACAGTAAGTGCTACCAAAGCATTTGCTATTACTATTGTCATTAACACAGACTTATTACCCTATATAGATTAATAACAGATTCTCAAGGAAGCTGATAAGAAAATACATTTGTCTTGAAATTCACATGTGGGAATTCACAACTTATTTGTTGACTAGCTGACTATCACATACTGGCTTATGGTATGGCTTGATTTTCAGTGATGGGGCTGAGCAACATTCATGAGATACTCAGTTACCAGGATTATATGACTGCTATGTGGTCTCCCAAGCCTACTGAGTTTCTTATATGCGATAGAGCTAACCTGATGATTTTTTTTTTTTGATTCCTCAAAGAAAGCACCTCATTTTGCTCTTGCACACGTTTTAAAATTTTTCAAAATAAATATAAGAATGTAAGAATGATATTAATTGATTGACATTTACAGCACCTTAGTATTAGCATGAAAACATAAATGTGGTTAAACCATGCCACTATGTCTCTATAGGTTAATCCAGATCATTAAGAGTGAAATAAAAATGTTCTTAATTGTAGCTTGGCTTCAATTTATATACATGCACACACATGTGTGTGCTGTGATTTGTTATATACGTATAAATATATTTCTTTCACAAAGCACAGCATTGTTGGCACTATATTAATTATTAGTACATCTAGAGCAAATATGTCTTTTTTTTAAGATTTTATTTTTAAGTAATCTCTACACCCAACACGGGGCTCAAACTGACAACCTTGAGATCAAGAGTTCCATGCTTTATCTCATTCCTATGTGTGTGTTGGTATGTATGTTTCATGTAGCTAGATGCTTTTTTTTTCTTTCAGTTGTACTCTTTTTTTTTTCAGATTTTATTTATTTATTTGAGAGAGAGAGAGAGAGCACGAGAGCAGGGTGAGGGGCAGAGGGAGAAGCAGACTCCCCGCTGAGCAAGGAGTCCGATGTGGGACTCGATTCTGGGACTCTGGGATCATGACCTGAGCTGAGGACAGATGCTTCAGCGACTGAACCACCAGGTGCCCCTTGGTTGTACTCGTAATTGACTATATAATCTCTGTGTGTTTGTCTTTTTACATTTATTGCAATCCTATGAGTACCTAGGACGTGTGCTCCTACCTTCACTAGAACAACATGGACGCTGAGATTACATCACGTATCCATGGTCGTGTGTGCAGGTAAGTAATGGGCAGAGCTATGACTAAAATCCATTTCAACAGGGTTTCAAGTCTTATTAACATGAGGCAGTCCACATTTTTTGCCTATGGCACTAAGAAATCCATATTACGTGAGTCATGGAGAATAGAATTTAACCTTACTCATTGGTAATGCTAGGAGAGTAGGTAACAGAGAATGTTAAGTTGGTGTAATTTTAGAGGGCATTTTAAACATTTTTAAGGTAAAATTTTATCTCATTTCAAAATACATACTTCATCAAAATTTGAAAAAAAATACATATTTGTTGATCCAAGAGTTAAATATTTATGTAAAATGATGTTCACTGCCGCTTTGATTGTGAACACGAAAAAATTATACAGCTATTTAAAAAAAAAGGAAATAGACCTACAGGTTGTGACATGCAAATTCATAAATTCTAAGCAGAAACTCTATTTGCAGATCAACATGTACAATATTATTTTATTAGAAGAAAAAGCATACAAATTATATATGAATACTTATGCGTGTGTGTGTGTGTGTGTGCACGTGCATGTGTAAAGGATTCATGCCAAACTTTTAACAGTGGATACGTAGGAGTGAACTGAGTGGTAGAGGAGAGACAAAGTAGAAAACCATTACTTTTTGGTTTACGTACTCTAAAGTGTTCGATTTTCACAAATATGCATGCATTACTTTTATAATCAAACACAAAACCCAAGTGCACAAAAATGTCGAATGTATTGGATAAAATGCCGTTTTCAGGGCTATAATACTCTCTCAGATTGACTTCTCTCATGTGAGTACCCAGCACTAGATGAACGGGAATGAAAAACAGGCAGCTCTGACCAGCACGTGGTCATCTCTGGGCTAAAATGCTGCAATCGAAGAAAACGAATATGACATTCTACATACAACGAAGAAACGCTCGTCAGAGCATCTGGGAAATAATGCCAAATCTCACCACACAGTCAACCAAATCCAGGTTCATTTCATTCTCAGGATTTCATCCAGACTTGCCTGAGATTTTAAATTGAATAATGGAGTGTGTGTGAAGGAAATGCATGCATTTCTTTTACACTTTTAAAATAGCAATGCATACTGGGGAGACCTTGGCCAGGGAGGGGGGAGGCGGGCGCTGGGCAACAGCAGGGGAATGGGTGTTGTGTGAGATAGGGCTTAATGAGATAAGGGAATATGTATTTTTGTGAGGGGAGAAAACTTCATAACATTTTTCATATGAAACATACACAAGAATAATGGAATAGATTATATCTTATGAAATGTGGCCTCAGTAAGTTACTGCCGCATGTCTTCCTTCCATAGAAAAGGAATGAATTGGAGACATTCACTTATAATGAAAATTGTCTGTATTTTTCTCAATTGAGAGAGTTCATTGAGACTTCATAGAGTAGTTTTATTACATATTACATGGGAAGGAAAAAAAGCACATTTTTTTGTTCCAATAACAACCTTTTATCAGACGCAACAATGCGCCTCCGCGGCAGTCGTATCAAAGAAACTGCTGCAGATCGGAATCGTCCAAGCGGAGTTTCTTTCCCAAGTGTCCTCCCACGGCAGCGTTCAGCAAATGAAGGGAAGGCATATTTGTTTTGGGAAAACGGAAGCATCTCCTTCTCCCACTGCCTCCCATGGTGCCCCTTCTCTTGTTTGTTTCTTGCTTTTGTCCACCCCACCCTCGTCCCCGCCCCCCTGTTCATTAAAAAGAAGGAAAAGGAGAGAGGAAAAGGTTGCGAACATTCTGCTATCTTGTGGTCATGCTCTGGAGGCTTTGAAAAAAACAGCAAGTCAGCAGATGCAGAGAGATATGACAACCTTGCCCATGAACGGTTTTGGGTCATTCCCAGAATTCTGGGATCTAACATTTTATGGCGACCTGTCATCTCACCCGCATTTCCAAGGTGGCTTCAGGTCTTCCAGGCTCTCCTCCAACAGTTCTCATGTTTCTTCTTATGAGCTGTTTTAAACACTTCTGAGTACGGCTTTAAAAATCTGGTCTTTTTTCCCCTAGAACCTCCTTGACAACTTTCCCTACAATTTCCCCCCTCAAGCAATACCAAGTGACAGCCCTGACACGAAGCCTCCCCTTAACTGATGTCCATACTTAGTTTCCATCCATTTCTTTGTTGACGTTGACATCCCATAGACTCCATTTATTTGCACGCTCTTGTTTGATGCCAAGACTTGTGTGAAGCGCTCTTTTCCCATTACTTTTTCCTGAACAATATTTTGTGATTTTGTAACTTCCTCTTTTCCGGGGATTCTTTTGGAGACCTGTTTCAAATCCAAGCAGTTAAGAAGTTTTAAGTTTCTTATATCTGGGATTACATTCATGCCATGCTTAAACTCTATTTTGTGGAATTTATTGAAGTTTTCTTGGAGCCTAAGTACATGAGCAATTCTTGCAAATCTTCCATTTGCCCTAAGAAAAGAATATTCTTTCTTTGCTTGTTACATTGTCTTCCACGTAAATATTTATTATGTTGAGCTTGTTGGTAGTATTATTTAAATCTTCTCTTTTTTTTAAATCTGTTCATTTGAAAAGAAAAACATTGCCATCTTCCTCTATATTTTTATAGTTAAATTCTCTATCAGTCTCTAGGATTACTTTCCATATGTATTTTCCTTTGTTGTTTGGTGCACAAAAGTTTATGATTCCATTGTCATGGTGAGTGATGGTAATTATCATATGTGATTGTCTTCTTGGTCCTCTTTAATGCCTCTGAGCATGGATTCTATTTCCTGACTTTTCGTATTCTGCCACTGCATATTGTCTTTTTTTCATTTACATTTGCTAATATAATCTATTCCAATTCTTATTTAAAAATTTGGGGGGAGGGGTGTCTGGGTGGCTCAGTTGGTTAAGCATCTGCCTTTGGGTCAGGTCATGATCTCAGGGTCCTGATTTGAGCCCCACATTGGGCTCCCTGCTCAATGGGGAGTCTGCTTCTCCCTCACTCTCCCTCTCTGCTCTCCCCCTCTCTAAAATAAATAAATAAAATCTCTAAAAAAATTTTTTTTAAATTAAAATTTGGGGGGAATGAGACTTCGGTTGGCAAAAAAATTGGCTTAATTTTTATCTTTGCTTCATGGCATACTGACATTGTCTATTTAAAAAAAATAACAAAGCAAGAAGAACTTGCAAATTTACTACGAAAAATAAAAGCCAAGATCTTGGCACTAATGTGTATTTAGTGATACTGTTCTATCGATCCATCTCCCTACTTCTCCCCACTTAAGGCAGCATGATCTCGAATCTGTGTTTTTTTCTTGCTGACCTTTTTATAAACTTTTATTGTATCATATACATTACTCCAAATATATGTATTTAAAATTTTATGTCTTTCTACATTTATAAAAAGGATGTCATATGTATGTAGAGATCTGTAGCTTATATTGCTTCTGTTGTTTAAATTGTTGTGTTGCTTTAATTTATTTATTCTGATTGTTGAATAACGTTTCATTTAGTGAACATCTCGGTTGTTCACTACTCTCCTACAATGGGTATTTGTGCTGTTTCATGCTTTTAGTTCTGATTTTTTTTTTTTGCTAAAGACATATTATCATATTATAACTTGGACTGTACCATTTCACTTGCTTTTCTTAGGAGCCCTTCACTCCCATGCTGCACTTCCTGGACCTCTCTTCCAAATTACTTACTTTTCCTAATGCTTCCCATCTCTTTTGCCTCTTGTGTGTTTGCTTTGTGTTGTGAAGATTTATTTTACTTTATCTTGTAACTTGATAGGCATCTCCCCCCCCCCCCCCCCGTTTCTGTACTGACTTGTTCAACTTGAAAATGTCTCTTTACCTTTCGAAGAGGTATTTGCAATACCTCTTGGGGGGAGAGGTGGCTAAATGCATCCACTTGATCGCTCTCATTACCTTTTCTTTTTGGTTAAAGTTGCCATCTGACTCTTCATGCTAATCCAGTTGTATCTTCAACCACCTTAGGTCATGGAGACCCTTAACTGGGTTGTGATTTTCCTTTGTCTATGCATTGTTCTCAACTCCCTCACACACATATAGGTCAGGTCATTCACATAGTAGAATGCTATCAAGCAGTAGAAAGCACAGCAGTTTTGATCTGTGTAGACTGAGGAGGAAGTAAATGGAAAAACATTTCCTCTGTGCTATAACATGGGAATGAGGATCCTTAGCTGCCAGTTTCTCCTAGAGCAAGTGTCTGCCTTCTCCCAAGTAAAAACAAACCCAACCAAAAACCACGAGGATAATTCAGTTCACTGGCATACTCCCCCTAGAGTTCTTCAGCAATCAGGGTGATCATGGTGTCACACTCAGGACAAGACACAGCTCATATGTTGGGAAGATGAGGCCATTTGCTAAAGGGACCAGAGACTTTGTGGGGAGCCCTAAATTCCCAGAGAGGGAAGCCATCTTTGCTGTCTCTGATCACTCGCTGGCAAGGAACCAGGAAAAAAAAGATCACAGTGTTCCTAAGAAGAACATGGAAACCCTTAGAACTTAGTTGGGAGGATTAAACATTAGAGTTTCATGACACAAAAGGAAAATATGACTGCCTTCCGCTCATGCCAACTCAGAAAACATTTTCACTTTCATCTCCAAGTCATTCCAGATCTGGTGTCTTGAGAGAATGCAAACTCTATTTTATCTGTCTTACAATGCAAACTCCTTAAGGCCAAGGTTTTATCTTTGACTATGTTCTATACAAGACTGATCACAGGCCTAGAGCTAATTAGTGGTTTTATATCATCACCATCATTACCATTTTAAGTGTAGGTGTGTATCAACTTGACAACTCAAATTTATAGGATAGATAAACAGGGAACATTTACTCATTTTACAAAAGAGATCTGCCCAGGCCTTATTAAATCTGTCTTTAAAATTTTATCGATGTGGCATAGGGCTTTTCAGGAACACACATAATTTTATAAAGTAGAAAAGTGACCTGAAGCAGATAGAAAACAAATACACGTTTTCATGCTGCGTTTCCCTTAACAGGATTTATTCAAACGGAACATGTCTGCGCTGGGCCTCTTGAGCTCACACCCATGAACACTTCATGTTCAGTGGATTGAGATTCTTCTCCTATGAACACGAGCACTCAGGGTCTCCAGTCAGCCCTCACTCTCCAGTTTGTATCCTTCCTCCGTTGTGCATAATTGAAATGAAAATGTGCTTTTTGATGCTAATCTTATGGGTACAAATTATAGACTGAGAGACAATTTATAAGTATTCATCTTACTCAAATACTGCATTATTCTTTCAGCAAAATCCTTTTACTTTGCATTTGATTATCACCCCAAGGTTCACTAGGGTCTCCCTTTTAGACCCACTGTCATTAGAGATCCTTGATTCTTTTCTACTGCATCTAGGTATCTCACCTGAGGTGTTTTTGGTGTTTTCATCGTCTTTTCTTTCTTTCTTTCTTTCTTTCTTTCTTTCTTTCTTTCTTTCTTTCTTTCTTTCTTTCTTTCTTTCTTTCTTTCTCTTCCTTCCTTCCTTCCTTCCTTCCTTCCTTCCTTCCTTCCTTCCTTCCTTTTTTCTTTGTTTCTTTGTTTCTTTGTTTCTTTGTTTCTTTGTTTGTTTCTTTCTTTCTTTCTTTCTTTCTTTCTTTCTTTCTTTCTTTCTACTTTTCTTTTTTTCTTTCTCTTTCTTTTCCTTCCTTCCTTCCTCCTTTCTTCCTTCCTTCTTTCCTTTCCTCCTTCTCTCCCTTCTTGTTTTTCTTTCTTTTCTTTCCTTCTTTCTTTTCTTTCTCTTCTTCTTTTCTCTTCTTTCTTGTTATTTACTTAATAACACCCACCTGACAATCACTTGATCAAATTTCACACACCTTCTATTGGAACAAGCACAATTCTATTTCGTTAATAAAGAAAGCAAAAACACCACCAATCACCTTGAGAGGTACTCTCATTTCAAATATGTTAAAATGTGGGAGCGCTGGTGACACACAAGTGATGAAATGTGGCAGCAAATATTTTCTGGCTTGCAATGCACAAGCCCTGGGATTCCTATTATGTTTGTAGGGTATGGAGTCTTGGATCAGCTTGACGCCTGCCACTTTTTTTATGAGCCTTCCCTGATTTCTTAAGTGACCTTACCCCAACTGGGAGTACATTGTGATTCCTGCCTGTCACTGGTTGTGGGGTCCTAGTAAATCTGGTTTCCTTAAACAGGGTTCATCTCGGGAATCTACATCCTGAGAGGTCACAGTTTTCCCTAACTGGTCAATAGTGCTGCCTCCTTTTGAACAACTTTATCTCTGTGGGTTTTCCCACTTGGCATGCCAGCCTCTTACTGGGTCTAGGATTGTGAAAGCCTAGGGTGTCCTAGTTTGTTCAGGCTGCTCTAACAGAAACTGGGCGGCTTATAAAGGGCAGGCATTTACTTCTCCTAGTTCTGGAGGCTGGAAGTCCTGGACCAGGGATCCAGCATGCCTGGGTTCTGGGAAAGGCCCTTTTCTGTATCGCAGACTGGGAGCTTCTCCTTGTATCCTCACATGGCAGACAGCAGACAGAGAAAGCCAGCTCTCTAGTAACTCTTATAAGGGCACCAATCCCATCTTGAGGGTTGCACCCACATGACCTCAACTAACTTGAATTACCTCCTCAGAGGCCCCACCTACTAATATCATCACACTGGGCCGGGGGTGGGGGGGAGGTTCACCATATGAATTTTGGAGGAACAGCATTCAGTCCATGACAACTAGCTTGATGGGAAACCTGGAATTCACATGATTCTTGCTAGTTCCTTCAGCTGGAGCACTGGAACGACCTCTGCACTTGACCTGGGCTGCTCTGAAGAAAACCATTTGTGGTCCTGGTGCTTCTATTTCCTTACCCGTCTCCTTGGAGATCAACACCTCTTGGAATCAAAGCTGTGGTTGATCAGCCTGCAGTTCCTACACTGTTCTGCTGGATTCTCACGTCAGGGATCAACTCTTCTCCAGGGCAATCCTTGAACTCTGAAATACTCCCAGCAAGCTTAGGCTGTGTATTTCTAGATTTAAAATAATCTGTCTTTTAGGAGACCTGATGGCTGGCGTGAGCAGAATAATGTCTCTCCCAGCCCATCAACATGAGGTTCAGAACTCATGACCAAGATTCAACATTGGCAAGATAAACAAAAAGCTCATCCGTCCTGCACATGTTCAGACTCCCAGGACCAGTTTCCTCGAACTAATGGTATACTGTTTATGCTGAGTGTGGATTCCAAACTCAGCCGCCAGCACAAATTCTCTTGCAACGGCTTAGACTGACGCGGTGCATGAACTTCACTGTTGTCATCTAACTGGGCTCTTTGGACATCCCTCTCTCCCTTGGCTGCCCCATGCTCTGAAATGTCACCAGCCCAGCCAATGTGTTGCTGAGCCTCAGTGAGACAAGGGAGAAAGAAAGAAAAACAGAGAAACCAGGGCAACTGTTCTTTGTTCCTCATCCCAGTCCCAGGAGAATGGGAGATAGAGTGAATGCATTTTGTGTAAATGATGTTTGTTACTCTCTTAGAGCCCGCCAAAATGGAGAAGGAATGCATGGTTGGCACTGGAAGACTTGTGCTGGCATTGTCATTGACCAGCTGAGAGACCTTACACTGGTCTTCCAATCTCTCTGAGACTCTGTTTCCCCCTCATAGACAAGGGGTTGATATCTGCCCTGTGTGCATCATTCTCATGTTACGACGGTTCCAAACAAAAATTACATAGTAAACATGAAAGACCTTTGTGAACTTTAAAATGCTATACACCTGAGCAGGAAAAGGAATGATCATTCTTCTTTTTTTTTTTTTTTTTTTAAGATTTTCATTTATTTATTTGAGAGAGAGGGAGAGGAGGGGGGAGGTGGGGCAGAGGGAGAGGGAGAAGCAGACTCTCCGTTGAGCAGGGAGCCCAATGTGGGGCTCAATCCCAGGACCCTCGGATTACGCCCTGAGCCGAAGGCAGAGGCTTAACCGACTGAGCCACCCAGGTGCCCCGGATGATCATTCTAACGGAAGCTCTCCTGACACATGGTGTCCACTCTCCATCCCTGCTCTTCTCTATCCTGGCTTCCATACTCTGAGCACCTCTGCCTGCATATGGATTTGCTGACCTTGCTTATGGGTGGTGGTGCATGGGTATAGGCAGGATCCGCACACTCACAGCGGCCCCCGAGGAGCTAATTTTAGGGTAGAAAGAGAGGTAATAAAACAGTGACACTGCCTGAATGTACATGCAGATTTGAAGCTCCACATGCCAGTTCAAGACCGAGAGTCAACATGGCGTCCTTGATCCGCATACCCTCTCCCGCCACACTTAATTTCTAAATGCACTGCAATTCCATGCTATTCTGCAACCTGAACAATAAAATCATGCTGTTCGGGCACAAAGCGTTTTCCCATCTAAGAAAAAGGCCCACTGTATGTTTTTTTATTCATTTTTATCCATATTTTTCCATAAAATCTCTTTGTATGTAGGAAATGCCCACTTTTCAGACTGTTTCATTGCGTGATCTTTAAGCAATGGTCAATCCTATTTGCGTTACATTTACAGAAATCCTTAAATTTCCCAAACTAAAGAGGAGAATCTGCTGGTTAGCTACGAAATCTCTTCAACTTAATACAGATTTTATGCCTCCTTTTCAATCCCAGACTGAGCTCTTTTTTTTCAGTTTTCCGGAAACCAAGAAGCACTTCTTTCTAACAAACCTGTGAATGCAACACATATCTCTATCATTAAAGGCAAAGAGCGTCTTTCTTATATAATGGGAATGTGAGTCATCAAGCCTAAATCAGATCTGGTCCTAATTCAATTAAATCATTACATTCTTGTCTCCACTGATATTCCTGCCTACAGAGAACCATGCGATGAATGTGTTAAATGGCCATTTTTAAATAGTATGTGCATTCAAAGAGGAAAAAAAAAACACAATTTAATGCTAAAAAGGGGAATAAATTGCTGATCCTTTTTTTTTTTCTTTCTTTCTTTCTTTTTTTTTTTTTTTAACAAATGGCTGGGAGGGTTATAATGTATTAGATTTTTTTTTTTCCAGAGGTAATCTTAGATGTGGAGTGAATGAAGTGAAGTCTGTTATCAATCCATAACATCTGCTACAGTGTCAAGTGATGAAATGGGTGGCTCCGAAGCCCAAGACAGCTGGGACGGCTTTCTTAATGCAGGAGGGTATTGTGCAAACAAACAGACACTGATACGGTCTATGGTTGTCACAATTATTCAGGCTGGTGATACATCTTCCCGTATTAGCTGCTTGAGCAGTCTTATTTCTTTTAAAAGTAAACTACTGTATAACAATCACCATCCTGGCCTGTGAGTCAGTGGGTACAAACAGAATAAATACTCTGCAAATAAAAAATAAATATAAATTAAAATTTGTCACCAGAGCAAGAAACTGAAAAACAGATGCATGATGAAACAAAACAAGACAAAACATGTAGAACAAAAGTGAGGGAGAGAGAATAAGTTAAAAAAAAAACACCCAAAAACCAAAAAAAAAAAAAAAAAAAAAATCCACCCCCCCTACTTTAAGAAAAAAAAAAAAGAAAGAAAGAAGAAAGAAAGAAAGAAAGAAAGGAAGGAAGAAAACTATGAATTAATAGCAATCTTCTTTAAGCTTTCTAGTGTTAGGGGTTCGTGTGCATTTTAAGTTACAGATATTAAAACCCTTGTTTGAGGCAGCAAAATTTAATTTGTGCTACTGTTGAGGCTGGCGATAGCATTGCAGGATTGCTTATTAAAAATGATGGGCCTATGTTTCAAGCATGGGTCAGGGTTCTCTAAAACTAAGAAAAGTAATAATTCTGTAATATATTATTTACATAAATCTGTATGTACAGGAGCTACTGGATTTAATTACAAATGGAAATTTGATTTCATCTAGACATCTTCCTGCTGGATATGGAAATGTTCTGATTCTAACTGGAGATTTTACAGCCTGCATGTGACTTCCAGTTCCAATATTGTATCATATGCATTCTCAAACACACAGTCTAGCTTTTGGATAAACGATCTAGAATCCACTGCAAGCAGTGTCATACATTCAACCTCCCTGTGCCCTGGGCACTAAGAGTCCTCTAGAGCAAGACTGTTCGCATGAGACCTTCCAGCTCACCTAGTCTCATCTAGTAATTGTGCAGATGTGAAAAGTGATCAAGGAGGCAAAGATCTTTCAAGCAGGCCATTGACTTTGACTCTTAATGTAGGAGGGTATTATGCAAATCCTCACGTGCATCTTATCATGTTAAGCTGCCTCTTCTTCTGTTACCATCACACCTAGTGGAACCAAAAGTCAGCCATTTTCACCCTCTGTTAACAAGATGCCTACCGGAAAACCAAACAAAGGTAGAAAATTACATCCCAGTTACTGAGATTTGACTGAGGCATAGCCATTCTTAAAAATCAGGATAACAAACCCCAAATGTCCATTCAGAAATTTTTATTTTACTAAGTATATATTGGTATGGATTTTATAATATACATTTCCTAGCCTTCCAGGAAGGCTCCAAAATGTGTAAATTGGTGCTTCTGTGAAGAACGGATCCCACCTTATTCATTGCTGTTTCTCAACACGTCGCACAGTGCTTGGCAAACGTTAGATACTCATCAAAGGCTGGTTCAATTGATGTGATTTTTGTCAGTTATGCAGAAGCCAAATAAAAGTCAATTATCTCAGAAATGAGGTGTCAATATTATGAGAATACTTCTGACAATGGGACATTTTCGCTCATTCATTCATTCAACAAATACTTGCTGAGAACCTCTTACAGGAATTGTCTGCACAATTCAACATGTTAAGGATAAAACAGTAAAACAGTGAACAAGACAGAAAGAGCTCCTGCCCTTAGGAAGCTTACTGTCTCTCAGAAAAAACTTGAGAGGAAGGAAGTACTATGGCTCCACAGATGATTTCCCAAGGAATGAGCCTCTCATGTAAGGTCCACAGGAGAAGGAGAAGTTGATATGCGAAGAGGTGGATCATGAAGACGTAATGCTAGACAGAGAGAAAGATGTAAGCAAGGAAGAGCATGGTGAGTTCCCAAACCAAAAGAATGCAGGTGTAATTGAGGAATATAGACGGGAGAATAGGCAAGGAGTGGTTACACCAGATCAAGCTGAAAGACCGACCTGGTCATATTATACAGGATCTTAGAAGTGGGAATAGTATCCAAAATATATAACAATCACTAAAACACAGACACCCATCATTCAGAAAAGACTCTCTGTCCTGAACTCTGACTCTAAGCTTAACCTTACGAAGATCCAGTTAGCCGTGGTTACACACATGAGTGTGGCATACACAGCACAAGTCTGGGTCTCCAAATGATGGCCCCAGCAGCCCAGCTGGCCAGGACTTACTACCTCAGAATGTTACATGTGTGAAAAATAAACATGATATGATCTCAGTCACTATATGCGTGCATGTTTTATAATGGCACCTTAGCTTTCTCCTCAGAGAGTCAGCTATATAGCATGTCCAGCCCAGAGATGGAATTAAAGCTTCTAGAGAAGGACAACCTGGCCCCAAACATTTTGAACAGCATGTGTTTCAAGAGGTAAAATCGGACTAATGGTACCCCAAAGGACTTTAGGCATTTTTAGTAGTCACAGTGAATTATTTGACCGAAGACAAGCATACACCAGGTAGAGGTTTTATGAACCCTAGAATCTCTCTGTGACTATCCTCAATGAATCCTTCAAATTGCCACCACCTCTTACGTTTAGAGACAAGTAAAAAAATAGATATCTATTTAATATGGTCTACAAGCAGAGCTGATCTTGAGAGCGTATGTATCAGTTGTTTGATACGTGTGTCTGCTGTGATTGGTTTGAAAAGACTTTGTACCCCAACCCCACCAACACTGCCCATTCCCACTTTGCATTGCTCTTTGTTTCCTCCCACAACACTTTTCTTTGTCATACTTGGTAACTTACTAATGGGAGGTCCTGCCTGTTTTGCTGCCTGCATATCCACACTGGAATAAAAGCTGCACAAAGGAAAGGCTCTTCATTTGTTTCATTTTGTTGATGTATTCTGAACATCTAGAATAGTGCTTGGCATATAGTAGGCACTGTAAATAATTCTTAATTTGAACTTAAGTGAAGTGGCTTGTTTTGCTCCTTAATTGAGTGGTGCATTGCTGTTGTCTGCTTGGTCAATCTTGTTTGCTGCAGGCTGTCGATTCCAGCTGGTGGAAGAGATATGCCCATCCTAAGGCCCTGGGCTGGAAACGACACACATCTCTTGCACTCATGTGCCATTGGCAAGAGCTCCATCGCATACCCACACTTAACTGCAAGTGAGGATAGAAAATGTAATCTAGGAGAAAAACCATCTTCCCTAAAACAAAGGGAGAGTGTATTTTGGTGGACAACTAACAATTCTCCTGCTTTGACCCTGAATGAAACACTGAAACAGTAGTCCTCTCCTTTGAAGTGGGATTGCTGTTATTATCCAAGGCAGAGGTGTTTGTGAGAAAGAAATATGTATTGTATTCCTTTTGCCAATAGGAGAGTAAAACTGAAAGCATTCTCTACAGATGCTTTCTAAGTATTATAGGAGCAAAATTATGGAAGAATGAGATGTTGGCTTCATTAGAATAGCTCAAATTAATTATATGTCATAAATTTAATTAAGCTTGAAATATCTAGAAGAATTTTTTTCCCCTGAGATCAATCAAAGGGTAAATAAATTGTTTGACTTAATCTTAATTATTAGGGTTAACCTAAATTAATTTAAAAAATTACAAATTATAAATGTCAAAACAACATTATCTAGGAATTTACACCAAAAAAAAGAATAGAAACCTAATTTCTTTTTCAGTGAATCAGTAAGTATTTTTTTGGGAACCTTCCTTAATCTGAGTTATAGAAATTAGTATTCTAAATAAATGTGATATCTTTATAGTTCATAGAACTAATGATCAAGTTACTACTGAATAACTATGACAGTATCTCTCATCCCCTTGGAGTTGGAAGGGAATACACACTTAATAAGTGACAAACGTGTACCAGCAAATTATATACTTGTTAATTTTCCAAATAATATAAGCTAAGTATTATTGCTAAAGTTTCCATGTAAATTAATAGTGTTTTCAGCTTCACCCAGCTTATAGATGGCAGGCCCATTACTTGAATCTAGGTCAGCCCAAATCCCAAATCAAAGAAAACTGTTCTAAATAGTCCCAGAATTTATTAATTAATTCTTTTTTAAAAATCTAGACATTCCTGCATAAATGTAAGTGCTCAGGGGCAGAGACCTTATCTCTCTTGTTTACAGTGATACTCTTAGCACTTTAAACATTACCAATAGGGTTAAACATTCGATAAAACTTTGTTGAATAAATGCTTAGTGGCTGGAAATCTATTGTGTCCAAAGCATTTCTGGATCCTACTGGAGTATAAGCTTGAGGATATTATATGAGGACCCGTAAGTCATAAAGCTTAGGCTCTAAGAAGGAAAATAAATATTGTACAAATAATATCACGGTAAGAGGCAAGAGAAAGTTATAGAATGCCTTCAGTACAAAAAAAGAGAAGGAGATGGCAGCCATGTGAGAAATACACACCAGTCTTCTTTGAATATGTAACAAATGAGCCAGACATTACAGAATAAATTGAAGGTCAACAAGTCAAGTACAGGAGTTGAGAGGAAATTTATGACTGACCAACGAGACAGCATATTTAAAGATGTTGAGATAGAAATACAAGATGAACACATTCGGAGAATAGTAGTACTCTTGAAAAGTGTTAGTTTTTCCAAAAAACAGTTGTAATGAATGTATCTATATCATCTGTAATAACTACTTCAATGTTTCCATTATGTGGACGACCATACATGAGAGTCTACTGAATCTACCAGGAAAATCTTTATTCTCAAAATCCTTTCTGATGAGGTGATGAACTCTGCAATTCAGCATCTTTCTTAATTAATGATTCAAAGAGAGGAAAAAAAAAAAAGTTCCAAAGATCTTTCCAGGGACATCTTATAGAGATATAGGTGAGTATGATGTCAGAAAACCAGATGCTCAGGTATTTTGTTGTTATATTTTTTAAAATTTGTAACTAACTTAACCAAGTAACTAAATACATAGTGTTGGGATGGCTATGGTTTATGATCCTCCTGAGTACCGACCCATGAGTTTGCTGCCCAGTTGGTTTTTAGAATACAGGTGATGGTAAGATGGTAAATGAAACAGATTTATTCATTCAAAAAATCTTGTTGAGTAGCTATTATGTGAGAGGCCCAGTGCTGAGTGACGGTAATACAAACATAAATATAGTCCCTGACCCTGAGAAGTCATCATCTATTATGACAGTCTTCCACCCGGATAAGTAAGAATCCCTTCCTGAGCTATTTATGTACAAGTCAGAGTGCAAAGACATCTTTCGTTCTAGAAAGATCTAGAAAGAACCAAAACTTTCTAAATCAATTTAGTGATTTCTAGATCAGTATTGTTACATTTGTTTTATATCACAGCTCTTGAAAGAGGATGATTTTATGGAATTTGGAAAAAATCTTTTGTACATTAACAGCAAATACTGGCAATTCGTGTATCTCTCACTCTTTCTCTCTCTCTGTCTCTTACCCGAAACTTTTCTCATGGTAAGAAAAACTGGTATTTCTGAAAAACAGCTCCTCAGGACCTAAACATTCAGGAAGTTTCTAATACTTTCTAGAACAAATATCCCATTTCTTTACATAACTAATGATTTATTTTATCATAAAATGGATAGCTCACTTAAAAATTATCTCTTGACATGGGACTCAAAAAAATGGAATTCAGTACTCCAAGATATCTCAACTAAGCTTGATTATTTTTAAAAGACAAACTTTCCTTTCTTGTTTTTCACATTGGTTTCTGTATCTCCCAACTCCTACAGCTGAAAATATTCTCACAGCCTTGTGAAGATGTGCCTCCGTTTGCTGTCTCAAACTGTGATGGAGAATCATTATTGAGTGGTTAAGTCAATTTTGTAGGCGAAAACTACTTTTTTTTTTTTGAATGGAAGACAATATATTAGAATAAAATAAAATAGAGATGAAAAATATCAGACTGTACACCCAGAAGAAGTATAAGCTTTGTTTTATGAAACATTTTTTTGTGTGTATGTATATGTTGAGTCCGGATATAATTCTTAATTTGGGAAAACAGAAGAATATGAAAAACAAATGCTTCATTTAGGCATTGATAATTGTGGGTATGTGGAGAGAAGGATTATTTTTCTTCTGAATAGTTAGGATACTAGTGCTATGCGCCATGAAGGTCAGTCACTTGGTAAAGATCTCTTCCTGGCTGTGCACAGATAATGGAAGTCCCAAAGTAATTGATAGTCTTTGAAATGGCTCCTGCAGGTGATTTCTCCACTAACTTTTTTTCATACATGACTGAGTCTGCCACTATCTTTCCAAAACCAGAAATGTATTTCTTGCTTGAAACTAAGCATAAATTTGGCTTTTCTTTCCTCAAGGAAAAAAAAAAAAAAGAGGCCCAACTGTATTGGTATCATAGTACAGTATATTTTTGTCCCATCTGTTGCTTTGAAAGGTTTTATGGCACGCTCTCTATCGGTTGCCCTTCCAGCCTTTTTATCATGGACACCTTTGTCAACATCGACAACTGATTATTTCAGGGCTTTTAGCTTTTGCCGGAATTTGCCAAAATCTGGGTTAACCACCTGTTTCAAACAGTGAAGCCGAAAATCTATACACAGACAAACAGGTTCTCCCCTCCATATGCTCTTCTTTTCTTTTTAGCTGGTTTTGACTGCACAGGAAAATTTCTTTAACCATTTTCTCATTTGTTCTGAATCTATTTGGGGCTTGAAATGAACTATGTCTATTGAAAAAGTTATTTTGAGGCAGAAAAGAAATGAGATCTCTTTTTTCTCAATCTCACCAGTGGCCCTTCTATTTCATTGCTAGACATAATTATTACATCATTTAGGTCTCAATACAATGCCCACGTTGCTAAATTGTGATAGCATGCCACTGATAAAGTCTTTTGATTAGTCACAGACAGCTTTTGTAGATGTCAGCTTGTATTCACCGCTGGTATCTTTGAAGCAATTCGGTTCTTCAGTAACTTTGTGTACATCTTCAGTTAATTACTGCCCGTGCAATCTGGGGATTGAGTTGAGCTGATGGATGTCAGTACCCTTTCAGGATGCTAAACAGATGATTCCACAAATTCTTAAGGTGCCCGCGGTAGAATTATCTGTAACTGTTTTCTACTTTGCACAAGAAAATCCAGGTAGTCACATACCTCCTACCTTGTTTTGAGAGGTTCCCTATCCCTTTTGCCAAAAATTGTGTCCCCACTAATCAGACATGCTTCCCAATGAGACTCTATTAGAAATTTACTCCTGTGAGTCAGCCATTTTTTCCAGTTATCACCTGATGGAATACAATTATTCCAAAAAACATTAACGATTTATAAAGCATGATTACATCAAGCAGAATGTGTTTACTTCATTATTTCCCAGAAGCAAGTAATGGTTTTGTGGAATAAGGGGAAAAAACGAAGGTTCTGGCTCTCATTCTAGATCTGCCATTTTCTAGTTCACAGGTAAAATCACCCCACCCCTCTATCCATCATGGAATAATAAACACATTTGAAATGGTTTAATTCACATTCCTCACCGGGCAGTTGAGGGGATTTAAATAAGTTAGGATAGGTGCAGGAGGAGAAGTGGTATGGTGTGCTGACAAAGACCATAGGTCCTGGAGCTGGAATGCCTGGGTTCAGATCCTACCAAGGCACTGACAGCCGCTCACTGGGCACTGACAGACCATGGTGAAGTTTAATCATTCTTCATTAATTTCGATAGAGCAAGTTTATAGGCAAGAGGTCTAAGGCATGGAAAGCAGATCTGGGTAAAATTCTGTATGGGGCGCTCTGGGTCCCAGTAAGCAACAAGAAAATAACTCGGGGAAGAGAAAGTAGGTTTGGAGCACAATGGCAATCAAAGAGGATTGGCAGAAGGTTGGGAAGGCATACACTGAACAATTCGCTTTGGAGGTGGCTCACATTTTAGTTCCTGCTTTCTCATACGCAATGGAAAATGCATCAGGCCGCGATGAGAAAGTTTTTAGAGATTAAAAAAATGTCAACACCTCACAGGTATATTTATCTTCTCACGTCACATTTTAGCCTATCCTATCTTACTAGAAATAATTCTGATAAAAAGAAGCTTAAAAATGAGATGCATTTTAAAAAAAGAACTTAACAGAAATTACATAAATAAATGTTAGTTGTCCTTCAAAGTAAATATCTTCATCCAATTATAATAACCAAATAAAAACAAAACCTATAACAAACCTATTATTATATCTATACTTATTTATAAATACAAATAAATGTAAAAAAGATAACATGTTCCAATAATGCTGCCATTTTTCAAAATATTTTTAGAACTTTTTCTTAAATTGCTGTCAGAGTCACTTGTGAGCTATGATTGATGAAGAAATCAGCCTTATTAATTTAATAGGGGCACTTATTATTTTATTGCTGTTTTTATTCATCAGTTGGTTTTCCTCTTTTGAAGTTTTCTAGCTGGAATCAAGGCTACCAACCTACTGACTTTTCTGTCTTGTTTTCACAAATTCATTTAATCCAACAATCAGACAACTTTATTCTGTACAGACCCAGATAAATACTTTAGGTTTTATGGGCCGTCCGGTGTCTGTCACAATTACTCACCTCACCTGTTGTAGCTTGAAAGCAGTCGGAGACAATATGAAAATGAATGGGCATACCTATGTTCCAATAAAATTTTATTTACAGAAGTAGGCATTGGGCCTGATTTGGCCTATAGAGTGTGGTTAGCCACCCTCTAATTTAACCCCTGAAATACTGATGAGAATAATTTGCCTTTCATTCAGAATAAGGATTAAGTGATGATGTAGCGTGGTACCTGACACACCGTGGGCACACCACACGTCTTTCTTCCCTTCCCGGAAGCTGTAATGTAGCAGAAATCACAGGAGCTTGGATCTGGAAGAGGGTTCGAGTTCTGGCACCAGTTAGCTCTGCAATTCTCCGAGCTTCAGATCGTTCATCTGTAAAATGGGAACTTTTGTCACTTTTAATGGGGCTCTTATGAAACTTAAATATGACAGACTATGCAAAATTTCTCCTTGGAGAGGCTACCAACAACAACAAAAGATCTCTTTCAAACACTCTCTGTGAACTTCCCCTTCAAAGAGCTGTCTGAAATCTTCCTATCCTAAAAGGCAAAGAAATCACCCTTACTATTTCTCATCAACAGTAGCACATTTCGGTATTCCCAATTATTCTCTTGCTGGAAATCAGGTTCCAGAAGAGGGAAATTAAGACGCCTTGTCCTCAGGTCTCAGAGAACCTAAAGCTGACTGTCAAGATCAGCTCATCATTCTCACTTTACAGGTAAAGAAACGGAGACTCCTAGAGATTAAATGACACACCAAAGTCACTCAGCGACTCAGGGAAGGGTTCAGATCAGGACTCCATGCTCCGGATTCCCAGTCCAGAATTTTCGTGCTGTAACATACCGTCACCCCATTTCAGCGGTCTTCACACTGAATGAGGCTTGAAGCAGGTTCAACACTCTTTGGGCCATTTGGTTATACATGTTAGAGTTGGCAAACGCAGCATCATTTAACCTATTTGTATAGCAAAGGAATCGGCTTCGGCCAACTGCAGAGAAGGACGTTCAATAAATGGGTAGGATTTCTCATGGCGCCCCCATCGTATCAAGGAAGGTGTTCAGCAGGCAGAAGGGCTGACATCCATTGCTTGAGATGGGGTTTGGTGCCATCACCGAATGTGTGCGCTTGCATTCCATAGGATCACACCCTGTAGGGCCCGTGACACTCTCCACACTGTTCTTTCCTGCTGATATAACTGAGAAAATGTCACCGCACAAACCACGCGGCCTATATGGCATTTTGAGCACACTGAACAATGGCGTGACATTTGGAGCCGCTGAAAGCAAAGCCGCATGGTGTCCACACTGTGCACATCCTAAATGACACCCCTCTCTTGTTCTGCCCTTCCTTTCCCTTTTTGCTCTCAATCATCCTTACCTCTGTTAGTGACCAAAGTCTGTATTTTGCCTCTTCCTCAGCTCAACTTTATTGGAGTTTCAAGCACGTGAAATCATGGTCTTTATAGCATGAGTACTTTTTATTTTGCTTCTCTGTTTCTCATTGTTACTTTTCATATAAACAGACACCCAGGAGTTGAGATGCTCCTCAAACAATCTTCCAAACAAAGGAAGACCTTTTTTGGTTGCAAGGTTTAGAATCTTTATCATTTTATTTGCATGTCAAGGTATAAATACATGTGTGTGTATTAGTCATATATGACATTCTTGTCATTCCAGTGTACCCTAAATATTTATTATATATCCTGCACATACTAAGGGCTATCTCTATAAAAGAGAGTTTTTAGGAGTATAATTTTTAAAAATATTGAGCCTGCACATTTTCTTATTATTGAAAAAATCCTCAACATAATTAAACTCATAAAATTTAGCATACATGTTTGAAATGACTCATGTTAAAGTGCACTTTTTAAATATATTTATTTTACATGGATATATCTTATATACCAATTCATATTTTCAGCCTTCTTTCATGCTGTTTTTTGTTTTGTTTTGTTTTTTGCCTTCAGATTAAAATATTCAAGCAACAGCATCCCCAATAAAAATCACACGTGCAGCCATGTATCTTTGCTAGGAGAGCCGCGAATATACCGTCCCTTTCTCATTTATGCTTTCAAAAAGTCTATTGTATTCTGAACACAACTGTTAATTGATATGTGGTTGAGGAATCAATAGAAATGTAGACCTTCTGGTAGGCTTTTTATATCACAGCATATTCTTTCCCTAGGTAAAAATCTGTTTGAAAATTTCACGTTCGGAGGCACAGGGATGATATTGAATGACTCGTGGCATGGCCAAGCTGCCAGTTCCTCGCAGACTCTCATCCAAGCCCCACATCGTCCATTAGGATGTTTCCATCAGGATCAAGTTCCTCTTCAGGGATAAGAGCTGCTCATCTTGTCTTCCTGTTCTTCATAAAGGCAGCTTGAGAAAGCCCATAATCAGCAGAGTTATCAGTAGCTGATTTGGTTCCTCCTAAATGTATTGGTAAAGAAAGATCTGAGGGTCATTTTGCTCATTCCTGATACCTCCCTGTCTCAAAGGCCTCTCCCCACGTCTCTCTACTAATGTGTTTAGCGTGCATAATATTGAGTACCAGTTCAACGTCACTGAGAGGCTTCATGATTATACTCTTGCACTGTAATTCTAAATTGAGATTTTCACTATGTTTAACAGAGTACAGAACGGAAGCACAGAGTGTTTATTGAGATAAATCAGAACAAAACTAAAAAGAAATACTACTTTAAGTATTGAAATAATGAAACAGGAACATTTGGGTTTGTTTAAGTAATATTCTCAATACTTCATTTTAATTTGACTATATAAACTTGTTTTAAAGGAAAGAAAGAAGAAATACAGGAATGGTTAATTTTTAGGAATTCGTTCCTTCTCAAAAATTATTTTTCCTCATCGCACCTAAAGCTATAATCTTAAACTTATCTGCAACCCAAACCTATGAAGTATTAGTAATTTTAGCATCAGTATCCACACTTTAATGCTTGTTTGGGCCTAATAATTTGAGATAAATGAAGGTTTTGGTGGTATTTTACACGTTGATTAGTATATGTGTTAAAACATATTAAAGATTTTTATTTTTATGTAAATAACTTATTTTATGGGAAAATGCAATTTTATATGAAAACACATTTATATTGACTCGATCTAAAGTTAAAGAAGATACATTTGTTATACTCAATCTGGTAGCACTTTGGAACACAAGCAGAAAGATAAGAGATCTGGAAACAGGAAATTTTGGAAAGTAAGTCCTACTAGTTCATGAAAGGCCCAGTCCGATACTGTAAAGGATGAGGACACATGGCAAAGGCAGGTGCCGATTACAATTTAAAATTATATTTCCACTAGTCCTTGTAAAGAATCTTGTTTTATCAGTCTTGGTAACAAGAACAAAGTTTCTGAAAAGGCAGGCTCTGAAAATATTTGTGAGCACAATAAAAAAAAAAAAAGAACAATCTGAAAGCCAATCGGTGCTAAAAAGAAAAAAAAAAGAACATTATAAAACACCTTTTCAAAGGTCTTCTAATGTACAATATTTAAATACAAACAGTAACTAGTGTTACACCAGCTGCTCTCAGGTTTGCAAAATATATCAAAGTACAGCATATTGGAATGAGTCCTGAGTTTCCATTTACTTTATCTATCCAGACACATCAATTCTTTTTACTCCAGCCTGATAAAGTGGAACTGCAGCAGACAAATGAGCTGGTGAAGCTGACATCATGTGTTTGTCACAAAGAGGCGCTGGAGAAAAAAGCGTGACTTTGATCCTCGATGAGGTTACTATTTTACAGTACCATGAATTCAATTCTAACTCGATGCCTTAAGTCACTGTTCACTGTTTATGGGCCAAAGTTTATTCTCGTTTCATCTTTAACTGTTAAAAGGTTAACTCCTGTGATCCTTACACAAGTGAAACCCTGCCCCCAAATACACAAA
Source organism: Ursus americanus (assembly GCF_024610735.1). NCBI lineage: Eukaryota > Metazoa > Chordata > Mammalia > Carnivora > Ursidae > Ursus > Ursus americanus. The sequence continues at coordinate 28,976,874 of NC_142157.1, read as the reverse complement.
AAAGATGGAAATTTACATGCACAGAGTTGATTAATGATCTTTGTAACGTGATAAAAACTACCTTGAGTTGGTGACTACAGAGAAACTAGCAGGTTGATGACTACTTTTTACAAACCCAAAGGGATCATTTTAAAGGAAGATTGATTTGTATTTAAATGATGATACATGCCCGATAATTGCAAGAGAATTATTTAGCGTGTGAATATTTATTTATAATCTATCTATCTATCTATCTACCTATCTATCCAGACAATAGATAGAGAAAAAGAGACAGAGAAACAGAGAGAAAGAGAGAGGAATGTACATTTCAGATATAAAATAGCTATTCTTCCTTTTCATAAAAACTTGAATATTGTTGAAACTAAAGGTTTTCATTTGAGTTCTGAATGACATGGAACATTTGCCTGTTTCACCACTGGGCTCCTTTATCCAAGAAAATGTAATTCAATGCTTTTTCTTTAGCTCATCAGACAAATAAAAATGCCATAGGTGAAATGTGCCACTGTTGAACAGACATAGGGAAGCAAGAAACAATGGGCTCCAAGCAGATGAGTAAACACTGCTTCAAACAATTATAATGGGGAGGAAGATTCTTTCTCTGATACGTGGTATCAGGTACTCTGATACTCACAGCTTTTTATCCTTTTATTTTTTTTATATTTTGTGGGTCATTAGCCCAACATCTGAAGAAGTGAGATGTGATGAATTAAAATTAATATTGTGAATCCAAATCAATAAATTAATCCCAGTCTGGCCATAAAGCACATGTTAACATAATGTGATACAAGGAGGAGAAAAATATCGCCCCTGCCAGCCACCTTTAATAATTACAATATATCTCGCCAATTAAATGTTTGGCTGAAATATACTAAAGAAGTTATAATGCTGTCATATTGTAAAGTTATATTTATACTCTACACAGGGTTAGATATGGCTTCCTAAAATAATTCAAATGGCATGCCTGCTCATGCTCTCTTAAATAATCTTTTATGGTTTATCTTTTGAATTGACTATTAATGACGGACAGCACTATTTATAACACACATCTCTACCTCTTTTCACAATGTCTTGAATTACAGCTAAATTTCTGGCTGTTCAAAAAATTCTCTACAGGCTCTGCAAATCCACTGGTGGTCTCAGTTTCTTCATTATTAGGGATACTCAAGTTAACAGGATACAGAGGTAAACAGGATCCTTAGTACTTAAAGAGAAGTTAGGTTTACCATGTAAAGGGGCCTTGACTGCTCCAAGCTAAGAATGCTGGGCCTCATACAAAAGGTCACTACCTTCCTATTTTTCTCCATATCAATTGGTAAGATTTGATTAGCTGATAATTATTTTTTAAAAAGATTTATTTATTTTAGGGAGAGAGAGTGTGAGTGAGCAGGGTGGGAGGAGCAGAGGGAGAGGGAGATAGAGAATCCCAAACAGATTCCCTGCGGAGCACAGCACAAAGCCCGCATCGGGGTCCTGAGATCACAACCTGACCCCAAATCAAGAGTCACACACTCAACTGACTGGGCCACCCAGGGGCCCCTGCTTAGCTGATAATTAAAGTTAAATCTGTCCGCCTCACCGATGCAATGGAGCAAGATTCATCTGCTCTGATTTTTGATGCAAGATTAGACAATAAGAAATGAGTCTGGAAGTCTATGTTAAGATGATACCCTCAGATTTCTAGGAAACTCAAATGCCGAACTTGTTGTCTGTTGGTGTCTAAGTTCTTTAAGGATACTGGAGATGTCACTATTCCTCACCGATGTTACCTGTTTGCAGACTGATGCTGAAGACCGAGAGGACCATTAACTAGCGCACATCCGGCTGCCCTAGAGCAAATCCTACATGACACCACAGATGGATATTGGTGCTAGCCGGGTACACAACATTTGTGTCTACTGTTAGCCTGGCAGAAGAATTGACAAAAGCTGTTCTGCCTGCTGGCGGGGAAGAACCATGATACAATAAAGCCACTACGTGCCCAAGCAGGTTGAAAGATGACTCAGGGCCCATGAGGCACCACGCTGCGTGCCAAACGCCATGCTCTCGGGCACTGAACTCATGCCCAACTTTCTCTCTGGTTGAGTGAGCAGGGCCTAGCGAATGGATTACTTCCAGCTTTTCATGCAGCTTCAACTCTGTCCCCTATCAAGTAGCAACGACATCCTGTTGGTAAAGGCCATGGTCAGTGGATAAAGCTTTTCTGGGCTGGATTTAAGAGTCTAGCTGATGGAAGAATGAAATTGCTGTTCTTAAAAGTTTAACACAACTCTTTAATGCTGGCTATCAGCTAGCAGTGAGAAAACACTACACTCCCGACCTCATGAAACTCTGGGAAATCAGCTGGTGTCATTTTAATTTTATGTAATTTGGAATCGAGGCCAAGGGAAGATATAGAACTTTCTTCAAGGCACTCAGCTAGGAAGTGGCAGAACGGGGATTTGCACCCAAGTCTGGTACAACCAGTTCACTGTTACACCCAGTATCCCCTACGGTCCCTGCTCGGTCAGATTTACTAGCCCTCAGCCAAGAAAAATTACGGACATAGGATTAGTGAGGCTCAAAGAGAACAAGCAACAGGAAGAACTTGGGGACAGGAGAGAAATTCGGTTCTCTTTAAGGTGACTCTAGTGCTGAGTCAAGGAATAAGCCAAAGAGATTATTTCACATGTGAAGAGTGAGGAGAGGCTGTTTGCTCATTTTACACATTTTCTTTAATGTAGAAATGTAAACATTAATAGAAAAGTCATCGAAGAGTAGGTGAGAAAGCATAGGGACATATCAAACAAGAAAACAAACTCTGTTCTTTTTCACTTTACCTATATATTCATTGAAAAATATAATGAGACTCAGATGAAATGAATCGCCCTCCAAGAGATAATAGAACATAAAACTACTTACCTTATGACAGCATCAGATCCAGGGAAATGGGAGGTAAGTAAATGTGACTTTGAACTCACTCAGAGTGAAGCCTGACATCCTGTGGTTTCCCAAAATACTACAAGTTTATTTGAAAATACCGATTTTTAACTAGATTGTCATGCTTGAGTTGCCAATTTTCCACATGTGATTAGAAAACATTTCACAGGATCTGATCACAGTAGTTAGGGATTAATGTGTTGAATCTTTGCTCTAAAAGATTCTATTGATAATTGTGATCTGAGTTTATCTAGGCAATTAAAAGTGAGATCCTTTTTCTAAGAGTAGCCTCCAAGTCTATGCTAAGGGCATGCTTTACAGACACACTTGTCACACATTGAAACACTTTCTTCTATCAGTTACTACGCTCGGGGCTCATGGGTTTCCTTCTGTGGTACTCGGTAAGCCCAACCGTTCCAGTGAGGTTTTACCATTGTAATGCAGGTTCCTAAAGCAGAGGACATGGCACAATTTAGTTCTGTGCTGCTAATGAGGCATAAATAATGAGAAGGGCCTTGTAAACAAAGGCACAGGCGTTGCATAAAATCCCAGGGAAAAGCCAAGTCTGCAGAAGCCTCAGTCTTATGTAAACAGATAGAAATGCCCAGTGCTTTTCTAAACACCCCAGGTAATATCAAACACGACAGCAAACTGCGATCTGCGTTTAGCCCAAACCTTCCACCTTGTCATTTTAGACCCAACACAAGATACAGCAAATACCCAGTCTAAATTTCCTTGAAGATAATGTGTTCTGCTACAACCAAAATTATTTTCAGCCTCTTAAATATTACTCTTAGCTATTACATTTGATATGGTTGTTTTCTTAGGATTCTATCCTATAATTACGTATCAGAATCATCTTACATTAAGAAATCAGTAGCTAGGTTAAAAGCATTTTTTTAGAACTATCATGAAATATGAATATTTACCTTTGAAATCTTCTAATTATACATGGGATTTTACTGAACACAGAAATGATAACAAAGGGTTTAGTCCTAGATGTTCTTAATTCTATTTAACTTAGGGCATGTTATCGTATAGTCCAGGGGGAAAAGTATGCAGGGCTGCGGGTTGTAAAACAAATTGTGGTGGACAGTGACATCTTGTGGAAAGAAGGATCAGGAATTTAAGTTTTCTAAGATGCATACAGACAAGCAAACTATACCATTTACATGTATTAGGGGAACAATGTTTGTTTAAGTGGGTTATTTGGGATTTGGAATATTGTGTGTGCACAGAAATAATATTGTATAGGGAGGTTAAGTTCCAAGGGAAGCTCACAAAATCCTGCCTAACATGCAGTGAGATTATAAAATGTGGTCGACTTTCAAAAACCTTACTTGCAGAGTCTAGCAGCTCTATGCACTTTACAGAACCGCTCCAGCTCACACTCTTTGGGTCACGTCCTCCCGCCTGCTGAATAGTCCATCCTGTAGTGTTTTGTTATTATACGGAATCTAAACCACACGGAGAGCAATGCTTTTCGGCGGGAATGAAATCAAATTTTCAAAGTATAATGCCAAGAATTTGTGCCTGCAGTCTGCAGAGAGATCAAAGTTCTCTCACGACTTTACTAAAGCTCATCCAAACTTCCATTGCTCATTCACCAGTGGTGACTCCCTTAGAAAGCTGCTCAAGCTGTGTGGAGACTGGAGAAAGTTTGAAGGGATGACTGAAATCATGAACAGGAGCAGTATTGAAGCCTCTGACTTGTTCCTATGTGACTAATTTCTACCTTGAAACATCTTGATACCCTAGTTCTTCTGGTATTGTTGCCTGCATGTTTCATGCTGTTATTCCTTGGGACAGAATCACTGCAGCTGAACTCCAGCATGGTAGCTGGAGATCTACCAACCTGGCACCAGGCATTCCCTTAGCTGACTCTGGCTAATCTGACTTTGTTTCTTTCCAACTCGGATTCCCCATTGCCCTGATGTATTCCTGCTGGACTTCCCTGAGCTAAGGGTATTTCTCACTGTGAGCCTGACTTAAGCCCTCCCACGAAACACAGCTCCATTTGCTTCCACGTTCCCACATTGCCTATGGTGCACCCTTTATCAGACCCTGTGGCCCACCCCTAAGTCCTGGCATAAACTCTCCCTTCACTTTTATTCTTCTCTTCCCACTACCAAAAGGGTAAACTTTCTTTGTGTGGTCGACCACACTACAATTGGCCAGCGCTCTTCTTTTAAATTTTGTTTCATTTTGCTTGGCCTTAAAGGGACATTTACATAGAGTAGCAGAGACCTCTGCTGGTTATTCATGTTTACTTCCTAAAATGCTCATTTGATATGAAATCTTGACTTTCTTTCTTTATTTCTGCCTGTAAATAGTGTTTAAAACGATCAACGCTATAGTAAATGTAGGCTTAGATTTATGCGTGCCTTACGGGGGAAAAAGAGTTTCTTCTGAGTGCTGAGCTGCAGAAGTGAATATCCACAACAAAGCAAAGCAAAGGAAATTAAAGAAAGAGTAGATCACAGATAAACTGACAGTTTCCAGATAATATGGGCAAAGCCAACGTGACCCTCCATCTGGATAACTCAGGAAGGATAGATGGATTCCACAGAAGGCGCCATCCAGTGGAAAAGTGGATTTACCCTCAAAATCATGAGTGCTTGCCTCATTTCCCTATTTTTGATGCAAAAAATCTGGATTACTGGCCTTTTATTATCAGTGAATTTGCGTATGTGCAGCAGGTGGTTATGTGTAATTAATAAAATTTTCGTGCACAAAACCTATTTCTGTCAGTAGAACTACTTGGTCATTCTAGTAAGCTGAGTTCTTACTTGAGATGTATCTGCTGATACTTAAAACTATGAAGAAAGGTGAAAAACATATCTTGGATCTATGGCTTTCTTCTGACTTTGACACGAACTGGGTGGGAGCCTAAGATCCTGTGCATAAGGAACACAAAGAAGCACCTCATGAAGAGGAGAGAGAGAGAGGGAGAGGAGAGAGAGGGAGAGAGGGAGAGAGAGGGGGAGAGAGAGAGGGAGAGAGGGAGAGAGAGGGGGAGAGAGAGAGAGAGGGAGAGGAGAGAGAGAGAGGGAGAGGAGAGAGAGGGAGAGAGGGAGAGAGAGGGGGAGAGAGAGAGAGAGAGGGAGAGGAGAGAGAGGGAGAGAGGGAGAGAGGGGGGAGAGAGAGAGAGAGAGAGAGAGAGAGGGAGAGGAGAGAGAGGGAGAGAGAGGGAGAGAGAGAGAGAGAGAGATGCCTGCTACAAAAACTGCAAGGGGAAAGGACAGAGGGTGCCTAAAATGCTGAATGGAATTTTCAAGATCCATATAATGAGTTTAAATTTGGTTAGTGCATCTTTTTAAATTTTTGATGGAAGGGTTTGTATTTTATGTGGTCAGTGATACCATACAATATTGCAAGCAGTGCTCCTTATGCAACTTTGAGTCAGTCCCTCTGTTCCCTAGTCTGGATAGCACATTTCTGCTGAATAACTTAAAAGTTAGCATCCTGACAGATCCTTAAGGATCCTGGGATGAGAGAAAGCGATTCCCGAGCTGTCCCTTAACACTGACATTTGTTTCTATTTACCCTGTCTGCATGTAACTCACTGAACATGTGGAGCCCTATTTTGTTAGATCACATTCTGAGCAGAAAGGAGATGAATTAAGCACCCCCCCATCACTGTGCATGGCCAGTGTTTGCTGTATCATGGGATACGACTCGTCATGACCTGTGACAGGAAAATGCTTGCTGTTTTAGAGCCCATCACTGCCACGACCAAGGATCAGCACTCATGTGATTTTAACGCGCATTTGTATCGGGGGGTAGACGGCATACTGGGAGAACTATGGGCTTGGGCACTACCCTTGTTCCGCCTCTTAGTTGCTGGGTGGTATATTTGGGGTCCTCCTCTGTAGACTAGGAGACATGGATGGTAATTAGCACAAGGCATGTAGGACATGGAAAGAAGAGAAACACTTGTTAACAGCCCACAAGCAATATTTTGAAAAGTATATTCAAGATATTTTTTATCATACACCAGTTGAGTTTGCGACAATACGAGGAGGCGCAAGATACGTTTTGATTCGGCCGAGATACTAAGCTGTATTTACCTTCCTGAGCAACAGTTATGGTTTCAAAGAAAAAGAACAGGGTTATTTGTCTTTCACTGAAGTCAAGCTAGTTCTGTGGTATAATTTGTATAATTTATGTTTTTGGGTCACACTCACTGCTAAAATAGATTTCGTCCAAAAATTTGGACAGGCCTACAATACACAGGGAAATGGATAAAAGTTAGCAGTTCTCAATAATGAATGACAAGTATCAGCGGAACTTTTGTGAGAGGACTGCCATGCTCTTTTTACACAAAGCCTTTCATGAACACAAGAGGGATGCTGGTCTCTTTGAAAGAGAAATGACACTAAAAATCTCATAAAACTGTTTTATAAAGCTTATCTATTAATAACAGCACTCGGAGCACCTGGGTGGCAGAGTCGGTCGAGCATCCCACTCCTGGTTTCGGCTCAGGTCGTGATCTCAGGGCCCTGATCTGAGCGTTGTGAAATGGAGCCTCGCGTCGGGCTCCGTGCTCTCTCCCCCTCCCTCTGCCTCTGCCCTTCCCCTCCTGCTCTCTCTCTTTCTCAAATAAATAAATAAATCTTTTAAAAAAAATAACAGCATTCATTTCCATATAACTTTATAATCTTGAGACCCCTCCCACTTGGCAGACACATGATAATCTGTGAATTTTGCAAAACAAAATTACGATCCACTCACCCCAGGGCCAGTGCTGGCTGCAGGGCTGGGGTTTACTTACTAGTATTCTGTCTCTTTCGTCCGTACAAGAGACTTCAATCAATGGAGAGACACTCTTGCATTGCTGTCATATTGGGGACCATGGTCCCTGAATGTCAGGTCTAGAAACGCTGCTCCCCTGGCCCATCAGCAAATACTTAGTGACTCACTCTCTTGGTTAAATCCACTCTAGCACCAGAAGAAAAGTCTAGCAAGAACAAGTCTGGTGGAATAAATGGGAAGGTGCAAAACTGCCAACAGAGGAAAAGAGCAGGGATAATTGCTTTTATATTGACCAGAAATATACTTACTTTGACATCTTCCTGATTTTGTCAAGATGAGGATTTGCCACTGAACTTGGGATTGACTAGTCACAGGATGATTTTCAGAGCCTCTGTCCCCATCAGTAGATTATTTCTTGGCGTGCCAATATTTATTCTGTTGCTGGAGGAATTCCTTGTAGCTAGTTGTCTCCATTTGATGCTTATCAGGAAGGATTTGGGCCAGCCTTATACTTGCAGGGCTCAGGAGAGTCACTTTCATCTTTCTGCTCTCAGACAGGCCATCATGGGATCCATCGCAGATGCCCATTGCATCGGTTTCTGTTCTTCACACTGTCTCATTTTTGGCAGTTGAGATACATCCTGCAAGGGAAACTCAAAAGCTTATTCGAAGACATCAGTGTTTTCTAATATTGAGGCATTTACTGTGTAAACCTCCTAATCTTGTGGAAAGAAAGTGGACTGTCGTGCCTTTGACATGTTTAACCCCTTTAAGGCTGAATGGGCACATACTGAAACAGTCCACCCAACTTCCTAACCAGTTGCAAGACTGGAAAATCAGAATAGAATTTGGGAAAGGCCTCTGACTGGTGGATCCTTGACTCTAGAACCAGAACCCAAAATGATGAAATGTGAAACTGGTTGCTTTTCGTTAATACATCAGGTGGTTACAGAAATCCCATCCCTTCTCCAACATCATCTGGTCATACAGAGGATGTAAGTTTAATAGCATTAGCATGGTATAGTGATGATGATAAGAGACAAAAAAAAAAAATGCCTGCGTCTGGCTCAGTATCTGCTACTTACTAAATATGTACCCTCTGAACCTCGGGGCAAGTATCTGCAAATTGAAATAGAGTGCTACTATAATAAGTCAAGGTCCTTGTTTTTAATAGTCCTATATTATATTTAAGAGGAAAAGACCAAACCATTGTGAATAAAGGTCTGATTTTGAGACAAGGATATGATGAGAGATGTAGATTTAAAAGCCATCCTCATGAAAATGGTAAAGACAGAGATTAAATGATATTAACTTTCAAAAGCCATTTTCATTCATAAATAGTGGTTAAACACCTACTCAGGCAAGCACTATACTGGACTCTCAGACACTGTGAGAAAAAGGCCAAATCTCTGACTTCACGGAGCTTAAAGTGGATAGGGTGAGACAGGAGTCAGCGTAGGAGAGAACCCTGTTGAGTCCCGGTCAAACCAAGATTCTCTCGGTTTAGAAAGACTGCTTCTTTATTTTCAATGGCTCTCAATCTTTTTTTTTTTTTTAATTATTATTATATTATGTTAGTCACCATACAGTACATCCCTAGTTTTTGATGTAATGTTCCATGATTCATTACTTGCACATAACACCCAATGCACCATGCAATACGTGCCCTCCTTAATACCCATCACCAGCCTATCCCATTCCCCCACCCCCCTCCCCTCTGAAGCCTTCAGTTTGTTTCCCAGAGTCCATAGTCTCTAATGCTTCATTCCCCCTTTCTTGGCTCTCAATCTTGACCTCACATTTAGAATCATGGACGACCTTTTGGATTTTCAAAGGCTTAGGTTGCACTTGAATCCATAGGGAGGTACCCCTGCCCTGCGTTGTTTAAATCACCTCAGCTTATTCCCAAGTGCAGCTAGGGTTGAGAACCAATCAACCGTAGCTTAGTTCAGTGTCTGCCCCATAGCAGGCATGAGGCAGTAAAGCAAATTATTGTCGAATGTATTAAAACTGATAACTTTTCCAGATATTCCTACCAAAAGGCAGCTTTAACTGGTTCTTTGGGTCTGCATTCTATTTGTAGAAGTTAAAGAGTAAACCTCTCATTAAGGATAGTTAAAACAGAAAATGAGAATTCGTTCCAACTGAAACACAAACGCAGACACTCATGTGCAAACACTCAGAAATAAAACCTTGGTCTTTCTTATTCTCTAAGCACGCACTGCTGGTTAAGTTTATGGCAAATGAAGGGACCACATTCTTGAAGATTAAGAGAAAAAAAATGTTTCAGGGAGATTTCATTTTTTCTCCTACCTAACTGTCCATGTTCTGGACGGAGCTCTCGTCAGGGAAAGGTTGATTGATTATTAAATGGTCAAGCCATAAGAGACTCTTAACTATAAGGAACAAACTGAGGGTTGCTGGAGGGGAGGGTATGGGGCGATGGGGTAACTGGGGGATGGGCATTAAGGAGGGCACTTGATGTAGTGAGCACTGGGTGTTACATGCAAACTGATGAATCACTAAATTCTACCCCTGAAACGAACACTACACTATATGTGAACTAAACTGAATTTAAATAAAACATCAAAAATAAATAAAAATAAACAAAGGCTCTATTCACTGGGTCACTAATTAAAGCTGTACATTAAAATTTCTCTCAAACTTTACTTTTGGCTTTCATGCAGTGATGTTAGACTGGATTCAATACAATTCTGGTGGCAGCTACCATCTACATAACTTCAAATGAACATCCCTGGAAAAGTGGCCAAGGTGAATTGCTTTAATCTCTGAACAGTTTTATAAGAAAGAAGTGCCAGCAAAATTATTTTTCATTCATTCATATTTTTAAAGATAAAATATTTAGCAATGGCATTGTAAATCTATAGTATTAAAAACCTGTCAAACTGAAGCCAGATAGTTGAGGAAACTGTATGCCCATCAGCTAGAGGAATATATACAGTAAGACACGATAGGTTAAGTTATATCAAGGTGAGAAATCAGGGCTGGGAGCAGTAAGTCCTTATATAAACCAAAGTACACAGAAACTGAGCTGATTATAGTATTTTTAAAAGATTTTATCTATTTATTTGAGAGAGAGAGAGAGAGAGCATGAGCGGGGGGGGGGGGGGCAGATGGAGAAGCAGACTCCCCGGTGAGGAGGGAGCCCTACTCAGGACTCCATCCCAGGACCCTGACACCAGGAACCTAGCCAAAGGCAGCCGGTTATCCAATTGAGCCTCCCCGGGTGCCCCTGGGCTGCCTATTTTGAATAACTTTTTGTGGTCATTATGCTTTTGTTTCTTCTGTAAGACAAGAGAAGAAAGAAATCTAACTCTTCTCAAGCCTTTAAAATATGTGTCCTTTGGTTTAATTTAGATAAAAAGAGCTTGAACCAGAATCTCTTAGTGGCATTCATTTAGGGGCAAGACTAATGCAATAGTTGGTATAACCCTTTTCCTAGAAGTCCTTCATAAATATTTATGAAATGTGCATTGTTTTCTTAAATTAGAACCATCTTGGTCTTAGGAATTTAAGCTGGTGAACAATTCTATAATGATCATAAGGGTCTGGATTATGTTCCCATTAGTTTTCTCACTTCTCCCAAAGCTAGTAAATTTTAGAAATATTACATTTTACTGTTGTTTATTTAATTAAAATAATTTCAGATGTCATAGTATTTTATTTTAGGGATCTTTTTTTTAGGGGAGGGAGGATCTTCTATTATACCAGCATGGCCACCCCTGTCTTTTCTAAGGTACCCTCCAAGAGCCTAAAAATTTTGATTATTTTCTTCATCTGTAAAATAGGCATGATGGTATTTATTTTAAACTATATCACAAGGTATAATTTAAGAAATGAGTTCATTCATACCCTATAATGACTGCTTTTGCAATAACAGTCTTTTAACTTATAGCTTTTTTATTATGGACAAATTTCATTCTAATGCCTCAAGAAAGTATGAAAAGAGGGAAGATTAAATACATAAATACATCAAGGATAGTGGATATCAGACGCCTTACTGTCAGTAGAGGGAGTTACAAATATAGAAAGGAAGAAAATGAAATAAATCTGTGAGGTTGGGTGGGAATTCGTGTAACAATGTGATCTATACTTTTTACCACATATGGATAGATAAAGATGCAAGTATGATTTAAATCTGTACATAAATAAATACATTTGTATAGTGTGTGTGTGTGTGTGTGTGTGTGTGTAAAGTGGAGAAAAGATGTAGCAATATAGTAATTATTAGTATGTTAGAGGGTTAATAAATACTATGTCTTTCCCATGCTCAAATTTTGAACCACCTTTGAGGAACAATGATGTTTGACAAATGGAAATTGACAACTCACCTTTGTTCCTATAAGGCTATTGAAGAATGTGGCTTACATGTGTAACACACCAACAGAGGATTCCCCCACTCAACCATAACATCGACAAGGGGCCTTTGCCAGCCCCTCAGTGAGGAGGCTACAGCTGTACTTTCCAAGAGCAGGCAGATTCCAAACAGAAAAGCAAAAAGGGAATGAGCTACGAAAAAGGGACTGTTCCTTGTCCCAAACTCGCTGATAAGAGGAGTCCTTGCTTCTCAGGAGACACCCTGAAGCCAGGGCTGTTAGCTTGATAGATAACCCAGGACATTACAAACCTAAGAAAGGAAAAGGAATTGAGGGATTGGAAGCTACGAATACGTCATTGAAAATAGTGCTGGGGAAGAAAGGAAGGTGGATAGGACATTACTGATTCATTTTTAAGGAAGCAGCAAGAGAAAATCAGTGATCTGGGTTTCTACTGTAGCCCAGCAAAGTGTCCAGGATTTTGAATTCCTGACATATAAATTAGAGAAGTTTAATAGACTCTTAATGTCTACAAAGGAAAGTCAACATAAGCAGAGAAGGGAAACAGCTGGCACTTAAAAGGAGAGATGACAGAAAACATTTAGCAGCTTTACTCCTTAAATCCTTTAGAATACATAGACAGACATACTGTACTATTTGTTATAAATTTGTTATAAAAAATTTGCTATAAATTTGTTATAAAAATTTGTTATAAAAATCTTATTGAAAACACATGTGATTTAAGTAGCCATTCTGTAATGGTAAGGGGAGCATTGATAGGTGCTCTAGAATTCAGAATATTTTGGGGAAAATCTGGCCGGCTGACCGATTCTTCCATATACAAAGCAACACAAGGCACTTCACAGTGCCTTTCTGAATTGTAAGCAGACCCTGGTAATGTAAATGTTTCAACAAAGTTTGTCTTGCAAACACAAAACCTCCTAAATGAAGTAAAAATATATTCACTGTGAATATATGGATCAAGACAGTAAATAAGGGATTTTGATAAATGAAAAGAAAACCAAATAAAAACTTATCGGCCCAAAATTTCCTTTCATTTAATTTTGATAACAAGGCAAAAAATGTACTCGCACCTTAAAACACACACACACACACACACACACACACACACACACACACACACACACCTCTTGGGTCAATTCCCTCCCCCGCCAATATTCTTCCCAGTGCTTTTGGCAGAGTCTACTGTATGTAACCAAGAGCACAGTCTTGATTGAAAATGTCTCTGGCTTCTCTTTGAGTTGAACTAAAAAATGTGCATGTGAATCCTTCAGAGATACTAATGCAATCCTGCAGAAGACCTTTTTTATAACTATATCTTTCCATGACTTCTATGGAATAAAGAAAGTTATAAAAATCACATTCCAAGGAAATCAATGAATTATTTTTCAAGCAGCTATTCACCATTGAAAAGATCTTCTTTTTAGTCAAACTTAATAATCATTCTTTTTTATCTCCTTTCTTACTTTTACTATGGTCTATGCATTTCAATTGTTAGGCATGGCTGAGGTCAGGAGAAATGGAAGGGAACTGCTAGGAATAATTCTTGGTTCCTCCAAATGCTTACGATCTCCTTTGTTAAAATCTAAAGTATGTCTTATCAAAAGAAAAGGAGTTTTGGGCTTTCCCTTTATATTTATGTGAATTGATCACAATAATTCTTGGCTGAGAATAAACACTCCTTCCTATTCTGGGTCACGGGTTTATCTATATGTTCGATGTGTGTCATTTACTCTAAAGTTAATGTGTCTATTTTATTCTATAAAACACAGACCATGTTAGTACTCTCCCTTGAAGAATATTGTTCTTGAATGTTTACATCTAAATAAAACTTTGCTTGCTTGAAATTGTACACTGAGTGTTTCGTGAGGTGTAGCGTGAAACTCAGGAAGCTACTAACTACTGCTCTTTATTACTTGAGCAAATAAAGTATTCTGAACTAAGTCTCTTGACAGCATAGACATCCTTGCCAGGGCTCTCACTAGAGGAAGTAGAGCCTTCCTACCTCCAAATCTGTGCATATGTGACGTCTTTACTTAAATATGCTGTCTGTATTTTTAACAAAAATAGCATTTTGACTTTTTAAAACTCTGTATTCCATCAATAAGAAGAAGAAGGAAGAAATCAACCTGGAGCTGATGCAGAGCCTTCTCTCGCTCTGGGCCCCACTCAAACCCATCAGCCTCTGGATTACTCATAAAAGGAATGGGTCAGAACATATTTGAAGTGTGGTATATTTTCTGTCTCCAAAATACAGCGAGATTCACAAAGTGTTGTGCATTTTCCTTAGTGGCAGGAGGTGTGGCTAGTTATTACTTGCCCATTGTCTTAGAGGTGATACGCTGACATACCCCAAACCACAGGACTCTTAAAACTTTCATGAACTGACAGGACTTGAACTTCCGTTGATGTTTATCTGCCACCAACTGGTATATCTCTGCTACATTAGCTATTCTAGGGTGCCCATCACTTTCTTCTCGCCGAGTTCCATCAGCATGATAGCATGGGCAGAGTGGATCAGTGTAATATATTTTTTTAAATATTTTTTTTATTTGCGAGAGAAAGAGAGAAAGAGTGGTGGGGAGGGAGAGAGAGAGAGAGAGAGAGAGAGAGAGAGAGAGAGAGAGAGAGAATAAGAAGCAGATCCCTGCTGAGCAGGGAGACCAATGCAGGACTCGATCCCAGGACCCTGAGTTCATTACCTGAGCAGAAGGCAGATGCTTAACTGACTGAGCCACCCAGGCACCCCAGTGTAATATTTTTTGTAATGTTAAGATGTTCGATGTTTCCAAAACCACATTATGACAGAGTGTGCAAAAGTTAACTAGTTGAGAGGGAAGAGAGCTGATTCACACTGCTCTGTAAAGTCAAATTTTTGTTCTTTCCTGCAGGTGGGAATAGAGTTCATTCGCCAGATCAGTAGCATATGAAGCACTATGGGCTGTAACTGATCCGCATTAGTAATTAGCTGCAAAGACAGCAACCACCTGGAGTAGTTCTTGGCAGCCCACCATCATCTGCCATGTTCGGAGTGGTTTTATTCAGAGTCTAGATAGGTATATTGCATGGGGATGTTATGACAATCACCGCTCCAGCTTCTGTCAATTCCTTTGTGGTAGTGCTGCCCTCTGGTGCATATAGCTGTCTTCTGAGATGTGATATTGCTTCTGTTTTGACTGATGTGGCGGAGGGCTTTTTCATGGGCTTCCAACTGGCTCCATAGGTCACAGAACCACAATAAGGGTTCTGCAGGTGCTAAGTATGTCGGTTCCAATTTGTATGTGTGGGTTAGGAGGAAATAACCACAAGTGAGTCTACTGACCTAGTATACTCATTGTGAGATAGACTCTGGCCAAATTCTGTTTATCACTTCCAGAAACGTACCCTACTTTTACCAGAAAACTATGAAGATATTTTTAGTGCTTTTCTTTCTATTCAGCTCGGGTCACATATTTGACTTCCTCAAAACTCAGAGCACTCCAATTTTGTTACTGCGTGGTTATCTGCAAATGGCTCAGATCTTATCCATAAAAATATCAAAGGAATATTTAACAAAGATACTGTAGTGCCCTTCATCACGGTAACTGGCTTTTTCTTGCATCAGTGGGTTACAGATCTGTGGATGAAATTAGATCTGGATATTGATCAAAAGATGACAGTTTTCTCTTGAAGCTCACCAGGTCTTGATTTTAATTGTACAGATTAAGTGACCCTCTAGTCTATTGTCCATTTATCTCATGCCTAAGACCGCCATGATGCATTAGCTTTTATCACAGATCTCTGCAGATCAAGACGCCTGGCTACAAATCATGTCTTTCTACTACCAATGATGACACAAGCTACTTAGCCTCTGACAGTTAAATGTTGTTTTCTGATCCCTGCAGGGCTAGTAACCCATCATCCTTGTTTCCATTATGGATCCCAGTGCTATGTAGCATTGTCAGCCATCGACTCCAGCCTATAGAGGTTAGCCATCTGATGTGTTCTGGGTCCTCCAATGGAACATACTAATGTAGTGTGTTGAAAGGTCTTATGTTGATAAATCGTTCTAACATACCCAGTTTCCTGAACTCTCTGACCCTTTCCTCAACACTATGCTAAGGAAGTTCTGGTATCTTCACTTTATTTTCTTAGGTGATCACCATACACAAGATTCAAGAAACTATGGTAAAGACCCATCTCTGAATTGTCTCAGCTGTTCTTATCAGAACACTACATCTTATCATGGCTGAACACACCATGTCAATAAATTCTCCCCTACTTAGGATGATCTGCTCTGCTCTCTAGTTCAACAACGTTAAGACTCACTTTCAATAGGCTCCCTGGTTTCTCATGCTTCTATAACTAAGGAATTCATTTGCTCTGTAAGTCGTTTCCACTTTGAGCTCATACTCTCTGAGACATAACTCTGGTACTCATAAATAGCATAAAATAAGTAATTACAAATAACAGATATTTAGCTTGGATTAAACAATTCAACTACAATTGAATATTATTTGGCAATAAAGAGAAAAAGTACTTACAAGGATGAAGCTCAAAAAACTTTATACTAAGTGAAAGAAGCCAGCCACAAAAGACCATATTTGTTTGATTGCATTTATGAAAATGTCTAGAATAGGGAATTCTATAGAGGAAGAAAGTGGATTTGTGATTGTCTAGGCCTAGAAGAGGGAGGTGGGAAAGAGGAAGTGACTGCTAATTGGTACTGGTTTCTTTGTTGGGTGATGAAAATATTCTAAAATTAGATTATGGTGATGGTTGTCCAACACTAAATACACTAAATGCTATTGAACTGTACACTTCAAATGAAGGAACTTCATGGTATATAAATTATATACCATTAAGTCTGTTAAAAATTCCACTAAATGCTAATTTGAGACATTACCAAACCAAAGAGACACACTAAATAAAAGAATACAGATGTTCAAAAGAGACCTTGGAGTATAAAGATTATTAAGGTCAAAGAATATCACTAAATTAAAAAAAAAAGGTTCATCCACTAGGGCTGAATAATTATTCTATATATTTATTGATATATTAACATAGTCTCTAAATATAGCAAAATAGAAATTAACAGGAAGTCAAGGGAAGAATTGGCAAACTCTCCATGTTAGTGGGGAATTTTGACACAAATATCTCAATAATAGATAATGAATGATTATATATATAAACACATGTGCATATATAATACATAATATATTGACACACATGCAATATGACATATATACAAAATGCCTGTATACTGTGTGAAATATATGTGTATATGTAGACATATGTTTTACATATATATTTGTATATATGTAAATTATAAAATATTACATATATTTTAACAATGTCACAAGGGGTGAAGGGAGGAATTGAGGATACTCTGTTATAAGGTACTACTATACTATACATAAAGAGGTATAGGGTTATTTGGCATAAATTTATTAGTTTAAAAATTGTTATCTGTATCTACAACTACAAGTAACTATATCTGTAATTAAACTACACAGATACTACTATACATATACATTTACTTGCTCCATCAGTGGAGAGGACCTTAAGCCATGACACTGCTGTAGCAATAAGCATACCATTCACCAAGAAGGAGGCCCATGGTGCCTTGGAAAAATGGTTAACCCCATGGCTGGACCATGAATATATGAAATGACCCCGGAGCATCATATAGTTCCAGTAGATGAGGATGTACTCAGAAACAAAACAAAAGTAAAATCCCACAATAATGGGGTTATATCAATGGGACACAATGCCAACTAACAGAGTTTCCAATGGTCAAAGCTGGAAAAAATTTGAGCACAAAGTAACATATTGTTGGATTTAACCTAAAATATGAAATGGTATTATTATTGCATCCATACTTATGTAAATTAATGAATTTTAAAATTAATTTATATGAGAGGAATAGCATAATTACAAATAATTAATGTAGATATTCCACCCTTAAGGAGGTGAACGTAACTCCCACTCTCTGCATGTAGGATATACATAGAGGCTTCTTTCCCAAGAGTATGGTAGGAAGGGAGGAGGGTAAGTTCAGTAGAGAAACCTCAGTCATGTGATCAAAGTTAACATCAACAGTGGTGAGTCAGGATGATACTAGTAGGTACACTTGATATTATGTTGTAAAAATGGAACTTTACCATTCTGATCCTCCTGCCTCAAACCCACGACTCCAGTCTAATTATGAGAAAAACATCAGACAAATACCAGTTGGAGGACATTCTACAAATATATGAGCAGTATCCCTCAAACGTCGAAGTTATCATAAACAAAAACAGCCTAAGAAACTGTCACATCAATAGGAACCCAAGGAGCTATGAGGACTAAATGTATTGCAGTATCCCGGCTGGAATCCTGCAATTAAACAAGGTCAAAAAGAAAAAAACGAAGGAAATCTGAATAAAGCATTGACTTGAGTTAATACTTTAGTTAATAACAATGTGTGAATATTGGGTCATTAGTTGTGACAAATGCACCACACTAATGTAAACCGAAAATAATAAGAAAACAGGTTTGGAGTACATAGGAATTTTTTTTCTTTTTATTCTCTTTATTCTCTTTGCTACTGTCTTATAAATCAAAAACTATCTCAAAGTTAAAAGTTAGTTTATTTTAAAAATCATTTGTTTTCTATATACTAGCAATGAACCGTCCAACAGTCAAATTAGGAAAGTGTTTCTATTTAAAATAGCAACGAGGCAAAGACAAGAGTTGGGATTAAGTTTAACAACACATATTGATTTGTACATTAAAAGCTGCCCAATATTGCTGAGGGAAACAGAAGATCTAAATAAATGGAGAGATATTCCATGTTTGTGGCCTGGAAGTCTTCACGTTGTTAAGATGTCAATTCTCCCCAAATTACTTACTTACTTACTTAATTTTTATTTTATTTATTTATTTGAGAGAGAGAGCAAAGGAGCACAAGCAGGGAGAGGGGTAGAGGGAGAGAGAGAAGCAGGCTCCCCACTGAGCAAGGAGCACAATGTGGGACTTGATCCCAGGACCCTGGGATCATGACCTAAGTGGATGACAGAGGCTTAACTGAGTGAGCCACCCAGGTGCTCCCCTACCCAAAATGATTTATAAATTCAACATAACCTCTGTCAAAATCTCAGTAGACCTTTGTACAGAAATTGGCAAACTGAAACTAAAATTGATACGGATATACAAAGAATGTTGGAATACTCAAACTAAGTTTATAAAAAAAGAAAATATTTGAGGACCTACACTATGCAATTTCAAAACTTACAGTATTCAAGACAATGTGGTATTGACTAAAAAATAGGCATGGGGCGCCTGGGTGGCTCAGTCCTTAGGGGCCTTCGGCTCGGGGCATGATCCCAGAGTCCTGGGATGGAGCCCCACATCAGTCTCCTCCCCTGGGAGCCTTCTTCCTCCTCTCCCACTCCCCCTACTTGTGTTCCCTCTCTTGCTGGCTGTCTCTCTCTCTGTCAAATAAATAAATAAAATCTTAAAAAAAAAAAAACAGGCATAGAGTTCAATGGAACCAAGTAGAGAGTACAAAAATAAGCCCTCACATTTATGACTGGCATTGAAACAGGTACCAAGATAATGCAATGCGGGGAAAATACAATCTTTCAAAAGTAGTGCAGGAATAATAATTAGATATTCACATGCAGATAAATAAACCCTGATCTCGCAACCATACACAGAATTAACTCAAGAGGATTTTAGGCTTAAATTTAAGAGCTAAAACTTAAATTTCTAGAAGTCACAGGAGAAATCCTTGGGTTACAATGGTGTTTCCCAACCTTGTTTTCATTATTACCCCTCTTTATAGAGATTTTCAAACATTTTTATCTAACTGGAAAATTCTAATTGAAATTTTAATATAATAGACATAGGTTCTTTCTCCCTTCTACACTCCCTCCCTCCTTTCTTTTCTTTCCTCTTTCCCTCTTTCTATCTTTTCTCCCTGCCTTCCTTCCTTCCCTCTCTACCCCCTTCTCTTCCCCTCCCTCCCCCTTCTCTTTCCCTCCCATCCCTCCTTCTTTGTCCCTTCCTTCCCTCCTTCCTTAACTTCCCTTCTTCCTCCCTCCCTCCCTCCCTCTCTCTCTTTTTTCTTTCTTTCTTTCCTTCCTTCCTTCCTTCCTTCCTTCCTTCCTTCCTTCCTTCCTTCCTTCCTTCCTTCTTTCTTTCTTTCTTTCTTTCTTTCTTTCTTTCTTTCTTTCTTTCTTTCTTTCTTTCTTTCTTTCTTTCTTTCAGTTTTTCACCCATGCAGAAGAACCCGTATTTATCCCCTTGAGACTGATATGCCTAGTTGTGAATGCATAGATTTGGGGAAGGGTTTTTAGATGTGCTGCCAAAGTATGAGCCAAACAAGGAATATTGATAAATTGGACTTCATCAAAATTTTACATTTTGTGCTTCAAAAGACACAGATAAGAAAATTAGAATACTACTCACGGAGTAATAGAAGCTATTTGCAAATTATATAGCTGACAAAGGACTTGTATTTAGAATATGTAAGGAATTTTTATGACTCAATAATACCAGGATAAATATCTCAATTAAAAAATGGGCAAAAACAAAGCACTTAAATAGACATTTCATTAAAGAGACATATGAATTAAAATGTGTTCAACATTATTCTTCATTAGGTGAAGGCAGACAAAAAATTCAATGAAATATCGTTACAGAGCCATTCAAAGTGCTATATGGAAACCGAACAAAACCAAGTGTTGGTGAGCATGTGGAGAAATGGAATCCCTCATATATTAGACAATGATATAACCACTTTGGTAAATAGCCTGGCAATTTCTTAAAAGATTAAACTTAAATATCATAAAACTCAGTAATTCCACCCTAGGAATCTACCTAAGAGTAATGAAAAGATATGTCCACATATGTCCATATTATGAATGATTATAGAAGCATTATACATAATAGTGCTCAAGTGGAAAAAAATCCAAATATCCATCAACTAGTGTATAGGTAAACAAAGGCGTGTGTGTGTATAAACATATTTATATATTATATATTTTTATATATCATATATTTTATATTTTTAATATGATATATTTTCTATATATAATATTCATTTAAAAGTAGTATTACTCAGTAATGAAAGAAATACCATACTGACTCATACTACAACATGCATGAACCTCAAAAACATTACTCTAAATGAAAAAAAAGCCAGATACAAAGACTACATAGTATGTAATTTCATTCCATGAAATACCAGAAAAAGGCAATTATTATAGATGCTAGTTTTCTGGGGCTGGGATGATTGCGGGTATTGACTTGACGATCAATAAAGCACTGCATTCATGGAAATTTTTTGGCTGATGACAATGTTCTAAAATTGGATTGCAGTGATGGTGCCACAAATCTCTACGTTTACTAAAAATCACTGACCGTACACTTACAATGACACACCTTTATGGTGCATATCTTTTATACAATAAAGCTTTTTAAAAAAACTATTAAGTATTCTGCTTAATAGTGTTCTAAATATTTAGGTCTTTGCAAAGTTTGAATTTTTAACTAAAAAGGATAAAGGCTAGCATGAAACAATGAAAAATTTATGTCAGAAAGCCTGGTCTAAGGGAGTTACAATTTAGTAAAAAATACAGTCTAAGATCAATCTTTTTTTTAAGATTTTATTTACTTATTTGAGAGAGAGAGAGAAAGATTGAGAGAGCACCCACGTGAGCGGGTGGAAGAGAAGAGGGGGAGAGAGAGGGACAGGCAGACTCTGCTGAGCACAAGCCCTAAGAGGGTCTAGATCTCAAGACCCTGAGATCATGATCTGAGCCCAAAACAAGAGTCATATGCTAAACCCACTGATCCACCCAGATGCCCCAAGATCAATCTTAAACGATGATTCAGAACTCAAAAGAAAAGCAGAAACTCAAATGTAGAAAAATGTTACAGCTGACCAAACTCATGTGAGCACTGTTATAACTTATGTTGAAATCTCTCTGATGGGCTGACAATAAGGGAAAGATGAAGAACAGTAGGACAGGAGTCAGGGGTACCACTCAGGTTGTTGAAAGGCCAACCCTCAAGGAACAAGATTGTGCACATAATCAATCCTCAGAGCAGCCTCATGGTTCTGTGAGAATACATCACAAACTGCTTCCTGACTAGAATCTGGGACGTTTGGAGAACAGCCTAGAGTCAGATTGCAAGTCAGGTACGTGGTTCTGAATGTACAACCTTGGGAACTTGGGTGCACTGCTGAAGCCGAGGCAAAGAGTAGAAGAGAAAAATTCTCGGGAGAAGGGGTGTGTGTGTGTGTGTACACGCGTGCATGTGTATGTGTGTGTGTGTGTATGTGTGTGCGCGTGCATGTGTATGTGTGCGTATGGGAGGAGTGGGTGAGTGGAATATATATTTCCAAAATGCGTAATAGAGTCTGGGAGTGAAAATTAGCATAACAAATGAGTTATCTTAGATCTAAAATAATGATGGTCCTATTCTTTTCTCATTAAAAGGAGAGAGAGATTTTTCGCACTAAGAACAAAGCTTTACATTAAAGAGGTATTTTTCTTTCCATAATAATCGACTTCTTGTTTCAAATGATGTACGTTCTCCTAGCAGTCAGCTTAACCATTTTTTTCACTTAGGAGGGATATGATCTCTTCTTCTCGAATATAATCAAGAGAATGAGAAGAGCATTACTGGCGAACCCAGATACACTGCGTTAATTTCTTCATTCCAAGAGACAGCTGACAAGTCGGAGAAATCCCCTTATGAAGAAAGTAAGTTTGACATACTAGGGGGTGCCAGCAATATGTGCTTATTAAACAGCATTTCACAAAAATGATGATTTGATAGCTCCGTAATATCATGAAATTCCTTATTTCCTATGAATTTCCTTATTTCTCCTTATTTTTCAGAACACAGAGAAACTAAAGAACCTTTTCTTCTCTTCTCCTTTTTCTTTTTCTTTTCCTCTTCCTCTTTCTTCTCAAGTGTGTTTTGGCTGCTCCTCCAGCTCAGGGACCCATACTGTAAAAGTAATCACTTACTTAGAAGATTTTGTAAATTAAGCCCCTTGGTACCTTGGAGAATATATGATTTAGGTCGCTTACAGAGCAAGCTAAAATACAAAGAAAAATAACACTGGCCTTTTCAAGTGCAGCTTCACTGAACATCCCATTTTCTGCTGTGAACCACACAAGTCTGGGAGGACAGACATGGACACAGCAGGTCTTCACAAAGAGAGGTATCAAGGAGTGGGATCTCTTTTATCTGATTATCTTGGTCCTGGTTCCGAGTGCATGGTTCCAAATAAATAGAAGCAGAATAGCCCTTCTCTGGGCACAGTGATTAAAAGTACCTAATATTTAATGAGCACAGTTTCCAGAGGGTCTTGGAGACATGGATGTTTACAGTGTTAACACCGTAGTTCCAATACGATAAAAGTCAATATAATAACTTAAAATTAGTGCTGCCTTTGTAGTTTCGATCCTTCGGTGACATATTAAAGGCTGGTGACAGCTATCTCCCACTAAGTAAAATCTCCTTTTGTTCATTTTCAGTACTCCAGTACCATTACTTAAATGTTTTATCCTACAAATAGAATGTGGCTGGATTTACTTTGCTCAATCTGAGACTTATCTTTGCCTGAAGGTAGGAATGTAACTCTTTCCAAGTATTTGGATTCCTCCTACGTTTGTACTTTTTCCTTGTCAATTTATTTTTATTTTTTAATTTATCATGATTTGTAAGCCATCTATGAAATGGGATATTAATAGATAATAGTTCACAGCAATGTTATGAGTAGTAAATGAACAGTGCTTGGAACGTAATAACCAATATATAACTGGCAGGTAAAACATAAAACACATTCTCTTCCTTTATTTCCTCTAGTGGTTAGATGAACATGATCTTATCTTTATTGTTATAATGGTTACAGTTAAAACTGAATGAAACATGTTTTCACATTTGTTTAAGAATCATAATAAAAGAACGGGTATGCATAAGCTTCCTACTTCAAACAAGCCAGGATGTTTGAAAACTATCTCACCTCATTTTCCGATGATAGCTTTGTTGGTGGCAATATTTTTGAGTCCTAACATGTTCTATGGTATCTTCGTCCTCCTACTTTATTGATAATTTGGAGGGATAACAAATCTAACTCAATTTTTCCCCTCTGAATTAAAAAAAAAAAGTTAATAGCTTTTTGCTAGCTAGATTTTCCACTGAGAAATTTGATGCTATTTTGATTTTTTTCTTTACATTTTTTGAGTTTAGAAGCTTTAGAAATGTTTCAGTAAGGGTCTTCTCAGTGTTTTTTCTTTATTGTTGCCAAAGGGCCACTTTAATCTTAGGACTTGTTCCATTTTTCGATTTGTAGAAATTTTTCTTTAACAAATTATCACTCGGGTCATAATTATTGCTTGTCACCCCACAATGCCATGTCCCCCTTTAATGTTTCTTTTCTTCTTCTTTTCCTGGGGCCTTGGTGACATGGATGCTGGATCTACCCCATCTAGTCTCTACAATTTTTAACTCTTCTCTCATTTGTTCCTTCTCTTCTTTTCTGTGTCCTGGGGGATTTCCCTGGCTCTGTCTTGCAGAATGCTAATCTGGCTTCAGGCACACCCTCTGAAAGGGAGCCAACTGCCACGTCTGCCGCTCACGCTCACGGGTGGAGTATCTGGACAGTCAGGTTTCCCCTGGCGATATCTGGGACAGAAGCAGGGAGGGAATCTGGGAAAGTGCATAACAGCAGAAACTCTACATTTATCATGGAGAGTTTTAATGTATTTCATTAATAGCCAGGGTTGTTTTCCTGTTTCCCTTTTCTGTACTGAGTTCCAGATTTTTTTTTTTTTTAAGTAGGTTCCACGCCCAGCACAGAGCCCAACATGGGGGCTTGAACTCACCACCACGAGATCAAGACCTAATCAAAATCAAGAGTGGGATGCTTAACCGACTGAACCACCCAGGTGCCCCAGTTCCAAAATTTTCTTATCTGTTACCTTTTTTTTTTTTTTTTAAAGATTTTATTTTATTTATTTGACAGAGATAGAGACAGCCAGCGAGAGAGGGAACACAAGCAGGGGGAGTGGGAGAGGAAGAAGCAGGCTCCTAGCGGAGGAGCCTGACGTGGGACTCGATCCCAGAACGCAGAACGCCGGATCACGCCCTGAGCCGAAGGCAGACGCTTAACGACTGCGCCACCCAGGCGCCCCTATCTGTTACCTCTTTTTATCTCCCACTCCCAGGCCTATCCTGAAGACTCCTCACCCTCCCACAGCTCTCTTATTTTGCTCAAAGAGCATTTGAGCTCTTTGAGTTCAAAAAATAGACTTTGCAGCCACCGTTTTGTACACGGAAACAAGGTGGGGCATGGTGGAGAGTCCTCTCAATAATTACCCCTTTACCTACCCTGTGGCCGGCTCTGATTCTTTGTACTTATTTACCCTTATTGAAGTGACTCCAAGGCTCCTGAGTTCTTTCTGAAGAAAGGCTCTTATCACCATGGTAGCCTTTTTCTCTGGGTTGGGTTGTTTTTACTGCTCTGGTTTCTGACTCACCCCAGTCTCTCTGGTTTCCTGTGGTTCATCAATCCCTCAGGAAGTGCTATTGGATCTTTTTCCTCTTCTCCTCCCAACCTCCCTTCCCCCCTTTTCTTTCAACTATATCATTGATTTATGTGTTTCCTTATAGTTTTTGTTTTCCTTTTTTTTTTTTTAATGATAATCTTGGGAAAAGGGAAGGTAAACAGTTATGCTCTTTCTACCATGTTGAAGAGTAAGTTTCGCAGACTCTGAATTAGTTGAATCAACTTTCAATTATAACCTTCTCCTTTGTCTGTTTCTATTATTGAAGTTATGAAATCTAGAAACTGGAATTGGGAGTCTCCTTTAAGCTAGAAATGTCTATGTGACTCAGTTTTGGACAATGGATGGAGGCAGAAGTCTTGGGGTGAGGGTTTTTTTTTTTTTTCATGAATAAAAAATGAAAATCCTTTACCTTTTTTGTCCCCCTCTGTCCCTTAACTTTTTTTTTTTTTTTTTTTTTTCCTTTTCACTCTCATCTGGCAATCTTTAGAGTATGAGCATGGGATCCAAACCAACATTCTAAGGATGGTAGAGCATAAAGAAAGAAATCTTGGTCTCTAATAGTATAGATGAATAGCTGAACCAGCATAAGTAGGATTTTCCCAGTTTTTCTTTGACGGGAGGAGAACTCTCTTTTTTAAAGCTATTCTTAGATTTTTTTTTTTTTTCCTATCAGCTAAAGCCTAATGCAACCCAACTAAAACTTATTTCTGTCTTGGTGGGCCACAATGTTACTACAGCAAAGGGGACTCTATCCTTCGG
Source organism: Ursus americanus (assembly GCF_024610735.1). Taxonomy (NCBI): domain Eukaryota; kingdom Metazoa; phylum Chordata; class Mammalia; order Carnivora; family Ursidae; genus Ursus; species Ursus americanus. Next base: position 28,950,533 of record NC_142157.1, on the reverse strand, counting down.
GAATTACTAAAACATCTATATTTATTTCTGATTACAAGTTTAATGACAATACGTTACTGAAATGAATTCCATTAATTATTACCAATTATTGATAATATATTATTAACTTAATATTGTTAAAATGGCAATATTCCCACAATCGGTCTATAGATTCAATATAGTCCCTACCAAACTTCCTTCCAACTTCTGTGCGGAAATTGAAAAGCTGGTTAAAATTCATACGGAAATGAAAAAGACCCAGAATAGCCAAAACAATCTTGAAAAGAAAGAATATTGGAAGACTTCTACTTCCCGGTTTTAAAATTTACTACATAGGTAATAATCAAAACAGGGTGGTATTGGCATAAGCACAGACAAATAGATCAATTATTGATATAATCATGGCATATTGGTTTAAGATAACTGGAATTCATTGATACACTTAAATACAATGATGGAAGTCAAGCTATTCATGATTTATTTAGTAAAATTTGAACACGAGCTTGGGGAAGAAGCCACCTTATTTTTTCTGTATGTAAGCTGGATTCTTACCTCCTCATATTGTCAAGGTGATATCCCAGTTGCAAAATAGTTTACATGTCAAAAATGATAGTGTCAGAATTCTGTCCTGGGAACTTTCCATAAAAGTTAACATGTAAACATTGTAACAGATATGTACCAAATAACAACCTGAGTCATGATGCTGAACTTGAACCCTGACTTGAAAACTACTTTGGATGTTAGCTGAATTATTGCCAGATGGCTTGGAGGCATAGTAACAGAATCTAAGGTCTGTATTATAGGCAGAGAGAAGACTGTGCAAAAAGTTAAGAAATGAGTGTGTGCTAACTTTTTCCTGAAATTTATTTATTTGAGAGAGAGAGAGAGAGAGAGAGAGAGAGCATGTGAGCCGGGGGAGGGGGGCAGAGGGAGAGAAAATCTCAAGCAGACTCTGTGCTGACTTGAGCAGAAATCAAGTCTGACACTATGGACTCTGAGAAACAAACTGAGGGCTTCAGAGGGGAGGGGGGTGGGGGATTGGGACAGGCCGGTGATAGGTATTAAGGAGGGCATTTATTGCATGGTGCACTGGGTGTTATACGCAAGTAATGAATCATGGAACATTACATCAAAACTAGGGATGCACTGTATGGTGACTAACATAACATAATAAAAATTTAATATTAAAAAAAAAAAAAAAAGAGTGACACTCAAATGACAGGAGTCCCAGAGTATACAGGCTACGTTTAAAGTGTCTGCTATTTTGGGAAAATGTAATAAAAAAAAACGTATGAGAGATACAGGAAACAGACAAATGGCACATTTATCCAGAATTGCTGTTCAGTTTTCCTAAGTGTCCGGGAATGAGGGTTGAGGACTTCACTGGATGTATGTTTTTGATCAAGTGAACTGGTTGGATATTTGAGAGATCTCTCTTCTCTTGATATGGTGGTAGGGCCCTGCAAAACTTACCTTACCTAGGTTAGGAAAGGCTACTTTACCTTATCTCTGTTTGGGGTCAGAAGGAATGGCTTATGGACATAGAGGAGGAGTAGAAAACTTAAAGTTGGGAGAATAAATCATATGATAATATTTGTTGTTGAAAGTATCAATGCCAAGATAAGAATGATGTTTTTGGAGGCAGAAACCACCTCCCAATGGAACATTCCTGGAATTTATGTTAAAAAGCCAAATAATAATGATAATGATAATAACAGAAGTATGCTTCTAGGAGAGTGTGGTTTGCTGGAAAGAGCACAAATCTTGTCATCAGAAGAGCTGTGAGAGGATCTCAGCTTCAAACTCCACTTGTTAGTATGCTAACGTAGTCAAATCAGTGTTTCGTTTATACATTGTATTTGAAGGAATTGTTTGACTGCAAGCCACAGACACCCAATTTGTTGAACCCTAAGGAAAAAGTAAACTTACTGGCCAGGTACCACACCACAGGAATGACAAGGACAGCATTCGTCTCATGGGGAGCTCCAAGATCCTACAATTAGATTCCACAAGTATTTGTATTGGATGTCTCTCTTCTCTGATTTTCTCTGCAGGACGGTTATATTGTCTAATATTAGCTTTACCATCTAGAAGGACACATGTGCATAGGCAGCTTTGGACTGATGAATGTACAGCTTATGATTGAAGAGAGAAAGAACTTTCTGTTAATTACCTATGTTTGAAAATCTCTAAAGAGCTGCTGACCAGATCAGTTTGGGTCACACGCCCAACAAACAAGCTACTGCTCTTGCCGTCACTTGGGGCATGTGGATCAGAACATTTGGGTGTCCCAAGCTGACTTCTGTGACCAGAAAGTCAGCTTTCTGTGATTATCATGCCCAGCTCCCTCCCCCCGAAAATAAGTGAGATGGGTAGATACTAGGGAGACAAAGCAACAGAAGATATTATATATATTAGATATTACCATTTTCCACTATAGGCATAATAATAATATGAATCTCAAAGCACTTCTGTGAGAGCCGAGTGAGGTGAACCACATGAAGAGTTTTGAGATCTGTAATGCAGCACTAACACAGGAGATAGTCATTCTAATGCTGTTGTATGTACTTAAAATATAGCAGTTACCCCTTCTACCACTAGATGTCAGTCAAGTATAATTAGCTTATCAAAATGCTCACCTCACACAAGTACTAAAAATAAGCCTAAAACTAAGTCAGCATTCTTTTTTAAGTGGTCTTCGGTGAGCCAGAATAAAAAAGGTGGTTTAAAGAGAGGTCTGCTTATCCCTTGGAAATAACGTAATGCTTGTCAGTGTTAGTTGTTTTCTCAAATTCATCCATTCACTCCTTTGAAAACTTGATTGCTGGATGTTCAATTTTCTAAATTTAGTTTTCTATTTTTAAAGCAACCTTATTGATTTATAATGTACCTATCATGAAGTTCACCCATCAAAAATGTACAGTTCAGGGGCGCCTGGGTGTTGCAGTTGCTGAAGCGTCCGACTCTTCATTTCAGGTCAGGTCATGATCTCAGGGTCCTGAGATCAAGCCTCTGTGGGGCTCCCTAATCAGTGGAGAGTCTGCTTGGGATTTTCTTCTCTCCCTTTGCTGCTCCCCTCACTCACACACACACTCTCTCTGTGTCTCTCTCTCAAAAATAAATATATCTTTAAAAACAAATAAAAGTGTACAATTCAATGAGTTTTAGTTTATTTACAGAATCATGCAATTATCATAATTTAATTTTATAACAGTTTTCTCATCCCCAGAAGGATCCTGTACCAATTAGCAATCACATTCTATTATTTGCTGACCATGCTCCCACTAGCCCCCCACCAGCCCTGGGCAACTACTTGACTTTCTTTCTCTATAGATTTTCCTATTTTGGACGTGTCTAACTTTTAACCAGTGTCTCGAAGTTGACGTTGTCTTTCAGAGAAACCAACAGATGACCAATATTTTCTCACAGAGTGATGTCATTAATGCCACTTATTCACTCACTCTCATTCTTTTTTTTTTTTTTAAAGATTTTATTTATTTATTTGACAGAGATAGAGACAACCAGCGAGAGAGGGAACACAAGCAGGGGGAGTGGGAGAGGAAGAAGCAGGCTCATAGCAGAGGAGCCTGATGTGGGGCTCGATCCCATAACGCTGGGATCACGCCCTGAGCCGAAGGCAGACGCCCAACCGCTGTGCCACCCAGGCGCCCCTCACTCACTCTCATTCTGTTCACATATTACTATACTGATTCTTTAGCAAAGTAGCAGAGTTTGTGCTGTACTGGAAGCTCAGTATGGGTTCCTTTGAGTTGTGTGGAGAAGAAACCAAAGAGCTAGATCCGGACCATGTTCCAAGCAGATAAACTCAATTTATGCTTCAAACAACAATACTACTAATAATCGATATTTGTGGAAAATATACTATTTGCTGTAATCTAAGAACTTTACATGTATTAATATTTTAAATTCGTGACCAAATTTCAATAGAGTAGAAAGTCAATCTGAGGAAGCTTCTTTAAATGAGATAAAGAATGTGAAAGCTCTAATAAGCCATAATATATTGTACTATTACTCTAAATTCATTATACGTTCCTACTCTATATTTTTTAAATTTTTTTTCAAGATTTTATTTATTCATTTGTTAGAGAGAGAGTGCATGCACAAGTAGGGGGAGCGGCAGGCAGAAGGAGAAGCAGACTCCCCACTGAGTGAGGAGCCCAATGTGGGACTCGATCCCAGGACCCTGGGATCATGACCTGAAATGAAGGCAGATGCTCAATTGACTGAGCCACCCAGGCATCCCTGTTCCTACTAGATAACTTTAGAAATGATAAAGCTGAGGTACCAGTTGACATAGTGAGGAAGTATAGGAATCCCAATTCAAACTCAGTTAGCTTGTCTTCAAGCACTAAACACAATATAAACTCATGCAAACTCATGGAGAATATGGTGTGCTATTCTATCAACTGTTGTAATTTCAGTTCTGGTACACCATCAAAAATATAGATACTCAATACCTATTTTTAGAATAAATGTTCAATTTGAAGAATGCTGTGATTTCTCTAGTTTTTATTTTTTATTTTTTTCATAGCACTCTCTTAAGGAATATGTGGCAACTAGGTGAAAAAAAAGCATGGCTGCCCTAAATGAAAAATCTCAATGAGTTACCCCATATTTAAGTTCCTTGATAGAAAATAAAACTAGACTATTTTTATGTGAAAAAATATATTGCCAAAAAAATGACTATTTACCAGCTGTTGTAACCAATATATTTACTTCTGAAATGGTCAAGATGTACCTTAGGGCTCAATGTCTAATGAGGGAAAGAGAACCGAAAAGAGACAGTTTAAATGCAGCGTGACAACTCCAAGTTGCTTGAGGAACACAGAAAGGGAGAGTCTTCATGGGAAGGAGAGTGTGAATTACAGGATACAGATTGGAAGAGTTCCTCTGGAAAGAGTGGCACCTGAACAGAATTTTGAAAGGCAAAAAGAATTTAGTTACAGATAGGAAGAGATTTCAAGGTCACTCAGATCAGCAGAACATTTACATCTCTCAAGTACAGAGATGGAAAGGAGAAAGGTGGGGAGGAATTCAGGTCACGAAGGACTTTTTCTGCTATGATTTCAGCTACCATGAGAATCCACTCAAGGACATCAAACAGGGGAGAGATGTCATCAAATATATTTTTCAGAAAGGCAGCTTTAGTGGTAGCGTGGAGAACAGAACTGAAAGAAAGTGATGGAGGTAGAATGACCAATTAAGATATTGCTATAATATTTCAAGGGAGAAAATGTGAAGACTTGAACCAAAGCATCAGGAGAAAAAACTGTATGTCTTAGAAGAAATAACACACGTAGAATTGGCTAAGGTTGGTAACTCATTCAATAGGAGATATGAAAGTAAACAGGGATTCAAAGCTAATATCCAACAGGGAAGAAGGTGATAACATTTACTGAAGTGGAGAAAACCAGAGAAGGAATAGGTTACAGAGAGACTAGATAGAGATGAGACTGGACACAGCAAATTGGAGGTTTCACTGGGACATCTCAACAGAGACACCCTTTTGGGAATTGGGCATGGGTGTCGAGGCAGCAGATACACTTGAGCTGAAAATAGACTTTTCAGAGATGTTAGCCTGTGGATGATAGCTGATAGCTATTTGAATGTCTTTCTTCCCTCTCCTTCCTGGCCAACTCCACATCATTCTTTGTCTTGGTTCTATTGCTCCCTTTGCTGTAAAGTCTTTCCTGCCTCTTTCAGGCAGGCACAGGTCCAAATGTGCACATGGTGTCCACGCTTTGTGACATGCACCATCAAGAGCAGTCATCAACGTGAACTGAAATTGTTTGCTTATATGTCTGCATGTCCAGCTTTTTATATGTTTATTCCCGACTGTTTTCAAGCCCAACAAAGTTTCTGGCACATAAAACATGTTCAAAAATAGACCTAGAACTAATCTTTCTGAACCAAACTAAATGATTTTCAAACCTTTATTAGGAATAGAAAATATAATACTGTGAAAGGTAAAGTCCATATTCTAGACTTTGGCACATAAACTTGTCTGATGCCATATATTTTGGTGTAAGAGCTCTTGTTTTAAAATCAATAGTGCCTAAAATCCTTAAATTTCCAAACTGTTAAAGGGAGTCAGATGCTTTTAAATATTTAATGAAAATGTTTATGTACAACAGTTGTGATTTGCTTACTTGACCTTTTATGTTCGATTTATTGTAGATCATTAAAAGGATCTCAAGCAATGCTTTCAATAACTCTAAATGCTCGGAGTATAATGACTTAGATCATTATTATTACATCTCTCCATCGAGAAATTTCTGTAATAAACCGAGTTCTTAAAATATTGCTAGCTGGTCAAGAAATACATCACTTAAGATGCCTCATGACACATTAACTGCTTTTCCTTCCTTTGGTTTCTGGCAAGAATGCAGGATAAATCAGACACAATTTTAAGAAGGAACTGAGAAACTTGATCATTTTTATTTGTGGCATTAAGAATGACTAATGATGATGAAATGAACTGACAACTGTGATATTTAACATAGCACACATTGTAAGAATTATTTAAAAATTCCCTTAAAACTACATAAAACATGTGGTTACATAAGAAGCCTGTTGTTAGTTTAGAGGCCCAGATTTGGTCTGATGCTCTTATCATTTGCATTGAAAAGTTGCTTTGAAATTCTTGGATGAAGATGTTTAAGTTATAAAGTTAAGAGACTTCATATCAGAGGAGCTATATGATATGTTTATTTTGGCAATGGTCCTTTAAACTCTCCCAGAGGATTACTTGGAATTTAGTTACTTGTTTTTTGTTTGTTTGTTTGTTGTTTGTTGTTTTTTGTTTTTTTCTTGTCCTCTTAGGGTAGATAGCGGATCAAATAAACCTAATTTTATCACTTGCTACCTGTTTCTGTATTGCTAACACAGCATATCTGCAGGATGGTGGGGTTGTGTGTACTCTCTCGATTTGTGGTCAGGCTCATGCTTTCAAGTCACTTCCATCTCCTATGTTCTTGATAATTCCCCTATGTGGTTGTATTAGCAGAGGCTGGCTGATCAGAAACAATGTAGGCAAAGATGGACTGCTCAAATGTGGTGACTGGAGAGACCATTCAGAAAATCTATTTGAAAAGGGGTGGGCAGGCTTTAAGGAAATCAAGTTGGGACGGTGTAACACACTGTAGCTAGTAATATCAAGGAGTCACTATGACCCCTAACCATGGAGGTAAAAGTGGGGGGAAGAGGAGCTATAGAAGATGGCCTTATTCCAGAAGCCCATGGCCTTAGTGGAGGTATACCAAAGTTTGGCTCAGCTGCAAAGAAACTAGAGGAATAATTACCCCAACTTCTTCCTCCCCCTACCCTTGGATCTGCTGCCAGCATCTACTCTGGGATGAGTTCACCCTGCACACAGAGGATAAAGCCTTGTTGATACAACCCACTGAGGTTGGCCTCTTAAGGTCAGTTCAGTTGGAGAAGGTATGTGACAAAAAGCCAGCACCCATGATATAGTCACGTATACACTCTAAGGTGAATTTCACCCAGGATTCAAAATGATTATATCAGTCAGGGTTCCACCAGAGAAAAGGACCCAGATAAATGGATGGATGGAGAGAGAGAGAGAGAGAAAGAGAGAGAGATTGAAAGAATTGGCTTACATGATTGTAAAGTCCAAAATCCAGAGGGTAGGCTGTCAGAATAAGTCAGAAACTCTTAGGCAGGAGGTGAAGCTTCCATTCACAGGTGGAATTACCTTCCTTCCTCATGGAAACCTCAGGCCTATAATTCAGTTCTTTCAACTTTTTGAATCAGATCCAGTCAAATTAGTGAGGAATATCTCCTTGTTTAAAGTAAAGTAGTTGTAGATGTTAATCCCACCTATAAAATCCCTTCATAGCAGCACCTAGATTCCTGTTTGCATGATTCCCTGGGGACCATGGGCAAGTACAGTGGAGGGCTAAGGATGAAGGACTGCCCTCATGTTGGTCTGTGCACAGAAATTAATGTCAAGGAACAAGGATCATTAAAGGAGAAGAAGATGTGGAAAAGAGGAAGTTCTTTAAGTACATAATGGCTGCTCTTCAGGGTTGTAATGTGAACAATTAGAGATGCAACCATAGGGAAATGAGGCCACACAAAGATTCCTTCTGATTTTACTGCTAACACAATAGAAAAGGCCATTACTGAAAGATGGCTATCAAGAAAAAGTTCCCAGTAACTGAATGTGACTTGGTAGGTGTGGATGCTATGCTAGTCATGGGGGGGGGGATAAAGATAATTAGAGGTAACTCTATCCTCAAGAAGCTTACCTTCTAATAGGAATACAGCAAAAGATTAAAAAATTCTAACAGAGTGTGATTAGTGGCATGGCCTCTGGTATGCCATGAGAATATGGCGTATGGATAATTAACTTCAACTGGAGGCTAGGCTTCTAGGAAGAACCGATATAAAAATATTTGGGGAATAAAGGAGAAAGTGCGACAAGGAACAGCATAATTTGTGAAGGGAACAGAATGCTTCTGAAGAACAGCTGAGCTTAGCATGGCTGGAGCAAGGACTGGGAGAGGAGGTACAGGATTCTGGCTGCAGGCCACAGGCAGTAGTCATATTACGAAGTATTTTCTTTGAGTAACCTTGGCACTTGGAGAGTCTCTTTCTATATAACTGACATCTTATTTCTACTTTACACTTCGTATAGAAAGGATTTCAAATTTTCCTGCTTTCTTGTTTAGAATTCTGGCTTTCATTCCTTACTGCTACCACTCATGATAGACTTAATCTGTGAAAACTCATTGAAAAACGAAACTGTCCCCAAATTAAGAAGCATAGATAGGAAAAACAAAGCAGGAAGAAAAGTTAATATTTCAATACAGTTTCATGAGATTTTTCTACTCATCCCCATTTGAATTTTTAAAAAATAAAATGTCTACTATTAAGAATAAAGCAAATACCTCTGTACATCACAGGAGTCTCAGCACATTTCTGGTCTAGGGCACATTACTAGGCAAGTGATTGGGTCTAGGAGGAGTCTAGTTACAAAAAGAATGGAGGACTGTGCTGGGAAAGATCTCACTGAGTGAAGAGAGAATTCAAGAGGTCTTTCCAGGAAATCAGACAACTGTCTGAAAAGTAGAGGGGTGAGAATATTATTATCTATCACTTAAATTATCTATTCAGGCAATACGTACTCATACTGAATCTTAAGGCAGGAGAGCTGCAAGAAATATCAGTAGATGAAGTAGAGCTGAACCTGGCAAATGATACTGTGGTTATTATTTAAATATTATTGTCATAGCAAAACAGAGAGGGAGACAAGCCATAAGAGACTCTTGACTCTAGGAAACAGACTGAGGGTTGCTGGAGGGGAGGTGGGCGGGGGATGGGGTAACTAGGTGATGGGCATGAAGGAGGGCACATGATGTAATGAGCACTGGGTGCTCTATACAACTGATGAATCCCTAAATTCTACCCCTGAAACTAATAATACACTATATGTTAACTAAATTGTATTTAAATAAAAAATGAAAAAAGAGAGTAAATATTTTAATAAGGTCATTACCACAGGACACTTTTAACTGGTTTCGTGTGCCCATCTGTCTTGGGTCTAGCTACCAATGGCTCCTATCCGCAAACTTCTCCAGAGGCTTGCTTTTGGGTGACTAGAACCACCTCTATAGTAGGAGGTACCTCTGAGTTATGCGTGAGTGCCCAAGGCCTGGCTCCTGGGAGGGGGTGTCTACCAAATACCCCTCCCTTGCATCAAGGTGGGAAGGGTTCTGCAGTGCTATTTAAGTTCCAGAAAATTCACAAGGGAGGACACTGAAGTGAGACTTCTGGAAACTTATCCCTGCTTACCTTCTTCCTCTTCTCTACCCAGCTTCCCTCACCCCCTTCCAGGTTTCTGCTGAAAACCCATCTTTCATGAATCATTTGCAAATAAAAAACCCTGTCACAGGCTCTTCCAGAGAATACTACCTAAGACATATGCCAAAATAATTTTTAGATAAATTAAAAACAAAACAAAAAATTTTAAATGAAAGTAGGTGACTATATTATTTCAAGTGAAAACAAACAAACAAACTAAAGCCAGAAACAAAACACACATTTATACATTCCTAGATTTAACATTTGAGAATGTTAAAGGTAAGATTTAAAAGTCAAACTGGAAGAAAATTGGAACATATTTCATAATCAAGAAATTAATATCGTTTAATTAAAAAAACAGTGCAGAGGAAAATGTTCAAAAATATAATTCATAAAAAAGGAAATGGGTAGCAAAATAACACAAAAACCCCAATTAAACAATGCGGTACCATGTTTTGGTATCCAAAATAAATCTTCCTCTTCTTCTTCTCCTTCCTCCTCTTCTTCTCCCTCCTCCTCCTCCTTCTTCTCCCTCTCCTTCTTCCTCTTCTTTCTTTCTTTCTTTCTTTCTTTCTTTCTTTCTTTCTTTCTTTCTTTTTCTTTCTCTCTTCTTCTTCTTCTTCTTCTTCTTCTTCTTCTTCTTCTTCTTGGAAAATGGTCATGCTCAATGTTGGTCAGGATGTAAGACAAAGACATTTTTACACAATGATGGTGGGAGGGAAAATTGGCATATATTTTCTGGCAAGCAATTTTGCAGTATGTTACTTAAAGTTATGTACTTTTTTCATGCTGAAATTCCATTTTTAGTTGTTTATTTTCAGGAGTTAGAGATATTGTTCAATGCTTTTTAAATAGAATTTTTATTGTACCATTGCATATTACATGAAGTTGAAAAAGTCTAAATGCCAAAGAAAATGTATTGAATAAGTATGCGATGGTGAAACGATAGCTGTTATATTTCCAGTTATTATGTTATTTCAGTGTCATAATATGCTACTCAGTGGATACTATTATTATTCACATTTGTAAAGAGAGTGATGAGGTCTCAGGAAGATGAAGTGACACACAAGGTCACAAGACTGTCTGACCTCTGGAGGAACCATCCCATGTTCTCAACCAATATGCAAGCCAGCCTTTACAAAGTCAGGTCTAAAACACAACCATGAAAAAAATAATATTATGCAAAAATGTTTGTTGACACTGAGCATGTTTAAAATGTCTTGTCAGATGAAAAATAATATAGGAAATAGGACACACAGTATGGAACATCTACTGTCTATAAAGAAAAAATGAAAAGTACATACACTGTCTTATATGAAATTATTTAACAGAATCATTAACATTTGCTATTGTATGTAGATTTCATAAAGTCATACTGTGGTGGGCAGAATGGAGGGTGTCTCCTCAGGACCCCCCTAGTATTAATACCCATGTATAATCTTGTCCCCTTGATTGTGGGTGGGACCTGTGATTTGCTTTTCATCAATAGGACATCGCAAAAGTAATGGGATGTCACTTCCGTATTTACATTTTATAAGACTATTTGACCCTCTGGAGGCCTGAGGGTGGTCTCTATGAGTTGGGAGCAGCCTTCAGTCTTACAACCACATGGAAATGAATTCTGCTAATAACTTTAGTAAGCTTGTAAGTATATTCTTTCCCAGTAAAGCCTCCCTATGAGAACATAGCCCTGACAACACCTTGAAACTCTGTGAGGTCCTAAGCAGAGGACTCAGCTAAGCTGTGCTTGGACGTCTGACCCACAGAATCTGTGACATAATAGATGTGTATTGTTTTAACTGCTAATTTTGTAGTTACTTGCTATACAACAATAGGTAAATAACATACGTAAGTACCTTGGAGCAAGTTTCATAGAATGGTACATATAAGGAGAGGTTCAACTCCAATTCTACAACCACAAGGAAATAAATTCAACTTCCAGTTTATATATACAATTATATCTATCTGCAGTTAGACATCCAATTTGGGGAAGTCAGAAACTGTTCAAGTGCTTTACATATATTGCTTGTTAAATCCTCACAATGACTCTTTGGTGTAGTTACTGCTATTATCCCCATTTACAGTTAAAGAATCTGAGACAATGAGAATTTACTAAGCAGATAATAAAGAATTCAGCATAATAAGTAATTCAACCTTTAGGTTTTATTGCCAGGGTGGAGTGAAACATTTCTTTGTCCACCACTGTTTATAGTATTGACAGAACACAAGACCCAAAGACAGAATTCATATCTCTTTAACATCCTCTAAGTTGAAGATCAAAATGTCCTACTCACTAGGAATCGCAGGCAGTTAACTAGATTAGATCCCTTCAGTCCATGGGGAAGCTATGCTTTGCTGTCTGTATGCAAATCTCAGAGAAGGTTTATCCTGCCACGGAAACTCTCCTGGAGGACAGAACTTCTCCCCTTCCATGTGGCTTGGAGAGGATGAATTCTCTCCACTAACAAACAAAAAAGATTGAGAGTGTAGAGTAACCCCTCCCCATGGCCTACCCTTAGCCAAGAGAAACTTAAGGTCTCACTGTCTGCAAAAAGCATCATTGAGTAAGAGATTTTGCAAAATAAATAGATCAAGCAAATTAATAATAACAACATAACAGCAATGGATATTATTAATTGTTAGCTCAACTCAGAAAACCCAGTAGTTAAAAGAAGAGGGTCTAAAACAACACCTAGAACTGATAGCTTCTATTGAAGATCCATGAGAGAAAGTGCAAAGGGTTCAATACAAGGAAAGCCATTAAAATAATTTGCTAGGTTTACAGAGTAAAGAACAACAAGGACAACAGCCCACATACTGCAATGATTTCAACAGATCCCATAATAATTTGATAATTTACAACCATTCCTGATGAAAATCGTTGACCGTGGAATAGGCGGATATTCCCCTAACAGTATATATTAGAAAATTGCAGCAAACTGAGAACTAAAAGTGAATATTTGAAAGGTTTCCAATAAAAGGTGGAAATGTAACAAGGTGCCTGCTATTCTGCCAGCCATTCAACATTGTATTAAATGTTTTACTGACTGCAATAAGGCAAGGAAAAAAATAACGTATACATAGTAGGAAAGGAAGAGGCAAATTGTATGATTAGACTTAGGAAAACATGAGAATCAGTAGAAAAATAACTAAAAATCACAGATGAGTTTAAGAATGTTACTGGAGGCCAAAATACCATATAGAAATAAATACTTTTATTAGTAATCACAAATTTGGAAGAAATAAAAGAAATGATTCTACTTTTAAAAAGAAGATAAAGGTACATAGGAATACACCTAGGAAAAAGATTACAATTTAGATGAAAAAAACTGTAACATTTTACTGATAGATCAAAAAATGACTTACTACATTGAGAGACACGCTATGTTTTACAAAAATTCAATATCATAATGATTGAAGTTCTTTTGAAATTAATCCATATAGTCAACCTAACTACAATAAAAAAATGTCTACAGGATATTTCTAATAAAATTTTACAGTTTGATTCTGTAGTTCAACCTGGTAGGATAATATGTAAAAATAAACCCCAGATGAATTAAATCTAAACTTAAAAAATAAAACTATAAAAAAATATAGAATCAATACAGAATAATAGCTTTGCTATTTTGCATTGGGGGAAAATCTTCATAAATAAGACACACAATCCAGAAGCAACAAAGATTAAAGACAAACATGACTATGTAAAAATGTGAAAATTTACATGGAGAAAGACTTTGCTAGGTCAAAAGACATGAGGAAGAAGTGAGGGGCTACATGACCTACAAAGAACCGGAACCCCACAGAGAACCAGCACTTGGCAGTACAGACAGCCAAGATCACCACCAGCATTTCTTTCTGGTTTCCTGAGTCCTTGCTTTGGCTTCAGGGGTCTGTGATCCTCAGCTCTTCTGATGGTTTTGCAAGACTTTAATTCTCTCCATCAAATTCTTTCCTTCTTGAAATACTCAGGATAGTTTCTATTGGCCTGGAGGATCCTGATTACTATGAGATTTCCCTAAAGATAAACAGGGTCTAATATCTATCTTAGTCTTTCCCACAGCAACTTCCTGGGGCAAGAATATCATGCTGATAGATGACATTTGGGGGGTTTCACCCTCCAGTCTGCTTTCCCTCTTTTTTTTTTTTTTATACATTTTTTTAAAGATTTTATTTTTTATTTATTTGACAGAGAGAGAGAGAACAAGCAGGGGGAGCAGCACAGGGAGAGGGAGAAGCAAGCTCCCCACTGAGCAGGGAGCCCGATGTGGGGCTCAATCCCAGGACTCTGGGATCATGACCTGAGCCAAAGGCAGATGCTTAACTGACTGAGCCACCCAGGCGCCCCTTTCCCTCTTTTTCTGCTAAGCAGGATGACTAATGCCACTGACACACTTCCATCTTTGTGTCCAAATCCCTCTTGTTTCTCATGATATTACCTTCTCACCCTCAGAATATTGAAAGGCTGCTTATTTCTCTTGTAGAGCCTTTCCAAGGGCAATTAATCACCTCACTCCTCTCAAAATGTAGATCTTGAAAACACAGAGCAGAATTTTTCATGGTTTATTTTCTGTGCCATGTCTGCTTGATTGACATGGATTTATAAGTCCTAAACAATAAACTCAGGGCCGCCCAGGTGGCAGCAATGAAGCCTCCAACTCAGGATTTCGGCTCAGGTCATGATCTCAGGGTCGTGCGATTGAGTCCCGCTTAGGGCTCCATGCTCAGTGCAGTCTGCTTCAGATTCCCTCCCTCTCCTGCTGTCCCTCCTGCTCATGCTGTCTCTCTCTCAAAATAAATAAATAAATATTAAAAAACCCCAACAAGTGCATAATTCGAATTATAGCTTTTTACACTATTTCTCCACTTTCCTTGCCCTGGGTTTATAGTTTTATTCTTAATATTTTCCATTATTAAGAAGTGGGAGAAGATGGAGGAACACAGAGACATAAATATAGATAGAGACAGAGAGAGAGATAAAGATAGAAGAGGAATGGAGAGAAAGAAATCATGTTCCTTAATTTTTCAAAAGATTTTTCCCTTACTTTTTCGGTGCATGTTTTGGATTACACACCACGGCGCTCATAAAAAGAGCCTTTTACCTCGGCAGAATTGAGTAAATACTCATCGACTCGATCTGGTTTTCTCTCACTGATACAGCTTATGTTTCCAGTTTCACTTTGCCAAGAAATAGCAGCAAGTTGTGTTGTAAGCCCATTTTCCATCCTTTACCTTTTTGTCTTCCCCATGTTAGGTATGTCTCCTAAATCATTTGAGGACAAAAACAATAAAAAAACCTACTCACTTAAGGAACAGTCAAATGAAATCCTAAGTTCAGGAAGGCCACTAATTATTCAGAAATAAATGGACTGGCTGACTTTCAGACAAGCAAAAGAAAATCCCTTGCAAATTATAAAGAGGAAACAAACCACCCCGTATCCTTCCAAAAGATCACACGGAAAGATAAATATTTGTGATTACCTTTAGCAATTCAGAAATCTAAAAATAACTCCTAGTCCACATTTTTACATGGCTCTGTATTGAAATAAATTTACTCTTGCTACCCTTCAATCGGCTACACCACATATGAATTATGATATAGAAAGCAAACATTTCTCCCAGTATTAGCTCCCAACCCCCCCATAGATAAAAGCCCACAGAATGCATGGATATCTCACAGCGTCCAGCAGGGGGAAGTAGAGAACTTCTCGGAGTATCTGCTGCTCAGCTGTCTTTGTTTCTGCTGTTTTAACTTTGAGTATAGAACAATCATTGAGCTGTCAACCCAAATTAGTACAGAAATGTGTGGCATCTGTTCAACCCAAGCCACCTCCTTTTTCCAAAAATTGTTCTTCAGTTTACTGTAGCACATTGAGTTATGAAAGGAATATTTGCATGTTTGAAATTAATTTGATATAAAATATGAAAGGCAAAGAAAAGCATGTGGCCTTTGAAATTCCTTGCATTATTTATATAGGAAACTCTCCACTAGAGGAAGCTTCTAGAATATGATCAAGTCAGACGAGCCCCAAGTTTCTTCTTTAGTGACTTAGTATTATAATATTAGGTACGTGTTTCAGACTAAGATTTTTCTAATAAAGTGAGATAGAGAATGAAAATTATTATGCCTGACTTTCCTTTACCACAGTTTTGAACCGACAGTTACATAATTTGGAGAGGTGTTCTAAGCAGGGAGAAGAAAAGGCATTAAAGTCAATCTTAAAATCTCTCAGGTCATTCATAGAGCATTCTGTCTTTTTGAAGGTGCAAGTTATCTTCATGGAATCTCCTGTAAAACTCTGGATAAGCAATTATTGAAATTAACACATTCCTGCCCATCAAATAAAAATAATGCCACACTATTCTTTCTTAATTATATTTTAAAATGTTTACCAAATCTATGAAATTCAATATATTATGTTGCTCTTCTGGTTAGGTTACAAACATTTTGTTAAGTGCGTTTATCTACTGTTTATTATTATGTCCATTTTACATTTTAATTGTGTGCATTTTTATATGCATCACTGAGGGGGTAGAGAGGACAATGACCAAAATATCCGAAAATCTACCTATGGCTCTTAACTGATTTTTTTGTGTTATATGCTGCTGAAAATTCCTTAGTATCCTGATATACGTAAATGTAAGCAACTTTAGCTAATGTAAATATTAGTATTTTTCATTAAAAGAATACTTAATTGCTCATAAGATCTCTGAGAGGGCTAGAGAAACAGGTTTGGAGTCCAAGGAGCCGGAAGGACACCTGCAGGCACAATGGTAAACAGGTCCATGAACACACCTGGAGAATGACACCACATGCCCCAGTAATGCCAGCTACCAAATGCTGCATGACAGCTCTGTCACTGCTGTCTCCGGGAGCTAGAACTAGATTCTTCTGCTGCCACCATCCGTGTCAAAAGGGATCCTGTCCATTCATGTTTTACTGCATCACTAGCTTCTCTATGAAGGACTAGGGTTGACCCATTGATTACTACAGCCTAGAACATATGCCAAAATTTTAGCTGCAGGGGAAGTCAGGATAGTAAACATTTTGATTGCTGATCCTGCCATATTGGTAAATAGGTTTTGTTACCTGGGGTGTGAATTCATCACAGATGAAAAGAATATTCACACCAGGTGACAAAAGCAATGACATATGTCCACTACATATACTCCTCAGCTGCTGAGATTCATTCAGCAAATATTTATAAATTGTGTACTAGATGCTGGACACTGGGAGCCCTACAGATAAGGATTCCTCCCACTGCGGAGTTTATATTCAGTCAGGAGAGGAAAACTAAAACAACAGACCATGCAAATCAATAAAGTATATATTCTGCTAGATAGCGAAACAATAAATGGCAATGATTAAAGTGTGTTAGAGAGAGGGAGGGAGGGAGGGAGGGAGGGAGGGAGGAAGGAAGGAAGGAAGGAAGGAAGGAAGGAAGGAAGGAAGGAAGGAAGGAAGGAAGGAAATGAAAGGAAACACTTGGTAAAACCTCAACCTCAGAAGGATCAGCTAACTCAGTCACATCAGATAGCACACACAACTCCAAGTTAAGGATTTCTGGTAATGCCCACTGCTCCTTCAACACAGCTGTTATGCTGATGCTCTGTTCTGTAAAGTTATAGGTTAATTATAAAATTAACAGTTGTTGGGAAACATCTCTCCATGGGACACTTTGTTTCTGCACATATTGAGAAGAAGCAGTGATAGCTCTGGTTCCAAATTGTATTTTCATGAGTATTTGTATGACAGACAGTCTTGGATGATCAATATTTCCTCCCAACAGTTAATTCACAGGTAGATTTGTTTCCTGCACAGGTAATCAAGGGAGGGTGTCCTACTGGGGCAAATACTGAGCATAGTTGTGAGCACTCAGTTTTAAATAACATTTGGCATTTCCTAAACTTGGGGTTCCTTCGTTTTGATGCAAACTCACTACACGTGCATCATTCACAGACCTCTCTGCTTTACCCCCATGGGATTTCAGGGGAGGGTGGGAGGAGATTATGGGAACATGAAGTCCAGGCTGCTGGCTATAAGATGAATGGTAAAGACTTTTGTATCTGATCCAGGAGTTTTATGTCTTCCATTTCCATGAAATTGTGCCTGGCTAACTTGTTAGCTTGCAAGATGTCTGGAAAATTACAGACATCTTACTGTTCTTCACAACCAGCATCAATACACTATTTATGTATTTATGGTAAGAGCACTTGGTAACCAATATAATATTTATTTATTTAGTGAACACTTAACATGAGATCTAAGATCTTAACAAATTTGTAAGTGTGCAAGAGTACTGTTAATTACAGACACATTGTTATACAGCCGGTCTCTAGAACTTACTCTGCTTGCATAACTGAAACTTTACCCACTGAATAGCACTACATTATATACATTTATATACTTTTTGTAACAGAATGAGACAAAGAGGAAAACAAGAGAAAATTAGTTTGACAAGACAAACATGTACACGATATAGCGTGGGTAAAATGCCACAGGTCTTTTTTCTGAAACTGGCCCTGAGGCCACTGTTGTCTTTTATGCATTCCCTCCTCCAAGATCCTTTGCCTTCAGTGGGTTCCCTGTGTACTTGCAGCTATTTGTCCAATTAAATGGCCCCAATTCTTTTCCTTGAAATGCTGGAGCTCTTGGCATTTCTCCTTCTCTTTCTCTTCCTTCCTTCTTCTTTTTAATCAGTTTTATTGAGGGATAATTTAGAGTAAAATTCACTTTTTTAAGTGTATAATTTGATAATATTTGGGAAAAGCAGTATTGTCATAATCATTATATGGAATAATTTTATCATCACAAAGTGTTTCCTCATGCATCTTTAGTCTCCCAAGTCCTTGACTTCAGATAACGACTTCATTAACTCTGGCATTTCTGTATGCCTTAGGCTGCCAGAGCTCCATCCTTGGTTATTATCTCTGCAGTCACTCAACCCATTCAGGCCAGATAACAAATACCAAATTCTACCAAGCTCCCTAAAATTCATACTCTGTGGCCCTGGATTCTACCAATTTCATGTTACTTTTAATTGTTAATGTAAACAGAGAAGGAACTTAAAAAAAGTATATTAGGTACCTCATGGTTACTAATATTAGGGATTAGGACTTCAACATACATTTGAGGGGAATATAATTCAATGCATAACAGGCATGGTTTACAGTTCTCAATGTCTAGGCTAAGTTTGGGAGTAGATTGTTTCTGTTTTAAGAATTTAGATGTGAAAACCTACATTAAATAACCAAAATCCCTTTTGGGACACTCACATAGGGATAGTATCTTATCTCCAAAACTCCAATATTATTTGATAATATAAAATGTATTAAATGCCTGTGCCAGTCTCCCTTCGAGTGTCCTGATACAGACAGCTGGTCAGATTAACGCTCTCTCCAGATTCCCTTCTTCACAAAGTCTCTGAAATAGCTGCTGTTAGATATTACAACACATCATATTAAAGGAAAATTGTAGTCATATCATTTTTAGATGCAGGTGCGCATTTTAGTGGAAAATAATTTAAAATGAAAAAGACTTAAAAACCTTGAAGAAAAACTATTTTCAATTCTAAAACATGGCCCTAATACCCTTTGCAAAGCAAATTATAGTGCCCTGCTATTGCTGTGTTAAAAAAAAAAAAAATCATGCCCAAGGCTAAACCATATGGTACAATGGGATAATCAAGAATTTGTTCACAGGGCTTCTGACCCACCTCTTCCCTTTTCTTATTACTCAACCTCACAGCCAACATTGGTTAACATTTATTCTCAAGAAAAAAAAAAAATCAAACACAGTCTTAGTAGGTTGAAAAATACTTATAAATATTTATTTCTGCTTCCGAGGCATTTTGGGTTTTAATTATGCAATGCTGGAAATTAAATCATTCTGTGGAGAAAGTGTTACTCTGTAAAATTCCCCCAAAAGTGGGGAGAAATTCTCCCAGAAATATACACTGATTTAGTAGCCCAGTAAGACTATATTAACTGGAACTACTTCTGGAATAACATAGTAAGTGCCTCCAAAAATCTAATCCTCTATGAAAGCAGTAATAACAGTGGGAAAAAAATGTTCAAAATTAACTTTTTCAGAACTCTGGAAATTTACCAAAGGTTTACAAAAATATGGAGAGCATTTATTAAAGAAGAATGACTGAATCTCATAAGAAATACACTTTGTAGCATTTTAATAGACCCAACTCTCATCTTACTCTCACCAGTTCTGCCACAGCCTTGAAAACTAACAGCCTTACAACCACAGTTAGTAGCTGTGATAATCAGCAGCCTAGCAGGCACTGAAGGGTGTAAATGGGTATGATGCTCCCTAAAAGCCCCAATCACTAGAGCATTGGCACTATTTGACTTGACTGATAGCTCCCTGGAAAAGTCCCATTCTCAGGGCTTGTCTTTATTTGACCTGACTCAAAACTCCCCGTGAGAACAATTCTATCCCAGGGCATTTGTCAAAAACAATCAGTGGCAATATTTTAACATCACAGTTGCCTGAGGTGGTGGTATCAGTTGGAGCAAACATGAATACACACACACACACACACACACACACACACACACACACACACACACACTTCAAAAGAAAAACTGGGAAATAAGATACTCAGCTGTTCAAATAGATGTTTGGAAAAGCTCTGATACTTTCCTTGGAATCCAGAAGATAATGTGCATGTGAAGGGCTGTGGCCATGCCCATGAATACCTGAGAAGACCCTAATGTCTCTTCTGCGGCTTACTTTGGGGCCCTGTGCAAAGAGGAAGTAAAGTCACAGGGAGAGTTATAAACTGCCAAAGCACTGAAGGTAATACCCCAATGCATATACAGAGTCCTTTAACAAAGGGTTTGAGATTTTTTTGGTCCTCATTTAAGGAAATCCCTGTCCAATCATTAGCTGACTACCAAATTAACAGAGCAGAGACGCTAGCAGCTGAATATGATAAAGAGCACAGACTTTGTAGAATTAAGTCTATAAAGACACTAAATAAACAAATAGAAAAAAACAACAAAATCCTAGTAAAGAAGGTAACTTATTTCCAGAGTTTCCACATTATATTGTTAAACATCCAGTCTTCAATAAACAGCAATGTTACAAGACATACCAAGAAACTATGACATGTGCGCACATGCACACACATGCACACACACATAGTGGTAATAGGGAACGATTCCCCCCCCCCCTTTTTTTAATTAGAGATGAGGGGAGGGGCAGAAGGAGAGGGAGAAAGAGAATCTTCAACAGGCTCCATGTTCAGTGTGGAGTCCAATGTGGGGCTTGATCTCACAACCCTGAGATAATGACCTAAGCCAAAATCAAGAGTCAGATGCTAACCAACTGAGCCACCCAGGCACCCTGATAGAAACTATTCCTGAGGAAGTCCAAACTTTGGATTGATTATACAAAGACTTAAAACAAGCTGTTATAAATACATTCAAATAACTAAGGGAATCATGCTTTCCTTTACAACTAAAGGAAAGTATGACAATGATGTATTACTAAATAGAGAATATCAATAAAGACATAGAAATTGTGAGAAAGAGCCAAATAGAAATGTTGGAGTTCAAAAGTACAAGAAATGAAATAAAAAAAAAATCAATATATTGGCTCAACAACAGATTTTAATTGGCAGAATACAGAATCAGTGAACTCAAAGATAAGTTGATTAGACTATCCAGTCTACTTAACAAAAAGAAAAGAGAATTTAAAAATGATTGGGCCCTCAGAAACCTGTGAGACACAATAAATTGTACCAATATATTCACATAAGAAGTATTTAAAGAAGGGGAAAGAGAGAAGACTATTTGAGGAAATAATGGTTGAAAAAAAAAAAAAAACTTCTCAAATTTGGTGGAAAACATTCTACATATTAAAAAATTTCAACAAATTTCAAGTAGAATCACCTAAAGATATCCATACCCAGGCATATCATAGTCAAAAGGCCAAAGTCAAAGACCGATTCTTGGATGCAGTGAGAGAAAAGTGACTTATCATGTACTAGTGATCTTAAATAAGATTAACAATTGACATCTCATTAGAAGTCATGGATGACAGTTTCTAGAAAGACACAAATTGCTAACTCTGACTCAAGGAGAAAAAAACATATGATAAACCTATAGCAAGAGATTGAATTAGTAGTAACAATAATACCTTACTATAAAGAGGAGCTCAGGCCCATGCATAGCCTCAAAGATGAATTGTATTACTATTTAAAGAAGAATTAATATTTAAAGAAGAATCCTTCACAAATTCTTTGAAAAAACAAACAAACAAACAAACAAACAAGCCAGAAGTACAGGGAAGACTTCCCTACTCATCCAATAATCCAATGTTACTCTGATACTAAACCAGAAAAATACATCACAAGAACTATAGACCAATACCACCTATGAATTTAGAGGAAAAAAGTTCAAAACATATTTGAAAAATTATCTAGCAACATAAAAAATAAGGATTGTACACCATGAACAAGTGAGAAATTTTCCCAGAAATTCGAGTTTGGTTTCATATCCAAAATTCAGACAATGTACACAATATTATAAAAGATAAAAACTGCACGATCATCTCAATAGATGCACAAAAGTATTAGAAAAGTTTCAACAATATTGTGATGGAAGATCTAGCCATTGTAATTAGGCAAGAAAAAGAAATAAAAAGAATTCAGTTTGGAAAGTAAGAAGTTAAACTAACTATATTTGCAGATAGCATGACCTGGTATATGGAAAACCATAAGGAATCTATTGAAAACATTTTTACATCTAATAAATTATTTCAGCAAGGTTGCAGCATATAAGACCAGTATGCAGAATCAAATGTATTTCTGTACACTTACAGTGAAAAATCTGAATATGAAATTAAAAAAATAATTCCATTTATAGTAGCATCAACAGAAATAGCATATTTATAAATAGTATAGCAGAGGAAGGTCAAAATTTTTATACTTAAAACTATGTAATATTATTGAAAGAAAATAAAGACATCCCTTATTTATGGATAACAAAACTTACTGTAAGATAGCAACATCTCAAACTTGATCTACAAATTCAATGCAATCTCTCTTAAAATCCTAGCTAGCTCTGATGTAGAAAATTGGTTAGTTCCTTCTAACATTCATACATAAATGCATAGAGACCCTAGACAGCCAAAACAATCTTGAAAAAGAAGAACAGAATTGGAGGCCTCTCACTTTGTCATTTCAAAAGTTACTACAAAGCAACAATAATCGGGGCAGTGCGGTTCTGATGTAGGCTATATCTATAAACAAAGGGAATATATTTATTCCCAAGAAATAAACTCATTCATTTATGGCCAACAGAATTTCTACAACGATGCCAAAACAATTCAATGAGAGTAACCATAGTCTTTTCAACAGGTGGTCCTTGAGATGACAGGATATTCACATGCATATGAATGAATCTGGACAGGTACTTCACATCATATACAAAAATTAAATTAAAAAATGTGTCATAGGACCAAATGTAAGACATAAAACTAAAAGCTCTAAGAAAAAAAAAAAGGCAAGAGTACACCTTTATGAACTTGAATTATGCAATAGTTTCTGCTTCAAATGACACCATCAGAACAGTGGAACATCTCACAGAATGGGAGAAAATATTTGCAAATCATGTATTGGCTAAGGGGTTTGTATCTGGAATACAAAAAGAAAAATCCTACAATTTAATAATAAAAGGACTAATAACCCAAACAAATATAGGCAAAAATTCATATACATATTTGTCCAAAAATAATATACAAGTAGCCAATAAACACAGGAAAAAATGATCAACTTCATGAGTCATTAAAAAAATATATAAGTCAGATCCATCAGAATATACCACTGCCTCATTCACACTCAAGATGGCTAAATTAAAAATAAAATACCCAAGTAACAAGTGTTGTCAAGGATGTGAACACAAAAGCCTCATATAGCTATGAAATTCCAACTACTTTGGAAAACAGTTTGGCAATCCCTCAAAATTCTGAACATAGAATTACCATGTGACCCAGAAATTCCATTTGTAAGTATATACCCAAGATAACTGAAAACATATTCTACAGACTTGCTCACGAATGTTCATGGCAGAATTATTCATAATAGGCAAAAAAAAAAAAAGTAGATGCAATATGAATATCCACCCACTGGTGAATGAAGAAATAAAATGCAGTATATCTATACAATGGAATATTATTTGACATTAGAAAGGAAGAAAGTACTACTGATAGATCCTACAGCATGAATGAACCTTGAAAACATTATGCTAAATGAATGAAACCTGTCACAAAAAACCATGCATTTTATGATTGGATTTATATGAAGTGGTTGAATGGTCAAGTCATGGAGATCATAAAATAGATTATGGTTTCCAGTGCTTGGAGAAGGGGGTAGTGACTACTAATAGGTATCAGGTTTCTTTCGGGGAGATGAAAATGTTCTAAAATTAGATAAGGCTGATGGTTACGTAACTGTGTGAATAAATTTTATACTTTATAGAATGAATGTTACAGTATGTGCATTATATCTAAATAAAGCTTTTTTTAAAAGATTTTATGTATTTATGTATGTATGCATGTATGTATTTAGAGCACGAGTGGGGGAAGGGGCAGAGGGAGGAGGAGAGAGAGAATCTCAAGCATACTTCCTGCTGAGCACAGAGCCTCATGTAGGGCATGATCTCAATACCTTGAGATCATGACCTGAATGGAAAGCAAGAGTTGGACGCTTAGCTGACTGAGCCACCCATGTACCCCAAAGCTCTTTTATTTGAGAAAAAAAAAAAATAAGTAAGATGGACACTCTTATAAAACAGTTTTGTATTAAGTAACCTTGAAGGGAAACCTCCACCTGAGTAACATATACTATGACAAGGAATGTGGGCCCCCAGAATCTTGAAATATTCCTTTAACTAAAGAATCATCTACTGAAACTAAATGTTTTATTTAACTTTTGAAGTATCAAAAAAGTCAGGGTTACAAATGGGGGTCTTTCAGGAGTAATATGAAAACCATGGGGAATTTGCTGCAATACCAATTTACACCTTTTGGAGGCAGTAGAGCATAGCAGTTCTGCCTGCAAACCGCATTGCTGCCCTGACTTCTCCAAGGCACAGTGCGTGTTCTTTTGTTTTTGTTTTAATTCTAGGTAGTTAACATGAAGTGTTATATTACTTTCAGGTGTACAATACAGTGATTCAACAATTCTATACATCACCCAGTACTCATCACAATATCGCCTATTTAACCCATCTCCCCATTCCCCTCCCCTCTGGTAACCATCGGTTTGTTCTCTATAATTAAAAGTCTCTTTCTTGGTTTCTCTCTCTCTTTTTTCCTTTGCTCCTTTGTTTTATTTCTTAAATTCTACACATGAGTGAAATCGTATGATATTTGTCTTTCTCTGACTTATTTCACTTATCATAATACCTTTAGCTCCATCCATGTCATTGCAAATGGCAAGATTTCGTTCTTTTTTATGGCTAAATAATATTGCTACACATGCACACACACACGCCACCACTTCTTTATCCATTCATTCAAAGGATGGACATTTGGGTTGCTTCCAT
This sequence comes from Ursus americanus, assembly GCF_024610735.1. Classification (NCBI taxonomy): domain Eukaryota; kingdom Metazoa; phylum Chordata; class Mammalia; order Carnivora; family Ursidae; genus Ursus; species Ursus americanus. Next base: position 28,925,144 of record NC_142157.1, on the reverse strand, counting down.
ATCTTGGCTATTGGTAAATAATGCTGCTATAAACATAATGGTGCATATATCCCTTTAAATTAGTGTTTTTGTATTCTTTGGATAAATATACAGTAGTGTGATTACTGGATCATAGTGTAGTTCTGTTTTTTAACTACTGAGGAACCTCCATACTGTTTTTCAAAGTGGTTGCACCAGTTTGCATACTCACCAACAGTGGAGGAAGGTTCCTTTTTCTCCACATCCTTGCCAACAGCTGTTGTTTCTTGTGTTATTGATTTTAGACATTCTTACAGGTGTGAGATGATATCTCACTGTAGTTTTGATTTGCATTTCCCTGATAGTAAGCGGTGATGAACATCTTTTCATGTGTCTGTTGGCTATCTGAATATCTTCTTTGGAGAAATGTCTTTTCATGTATTCTGCCCATTTTTAAGTTGTATTATTCATTTTTGGGGTACTGACTTTTATAAGTTCTTTATGTATTTTGGATACTAACCCTTTACTGGATATGTTATTTGCAAATATCTTCTACCATTCCATAGGTTGCCTTTTAGTTTTTGTTGGATATTCTTGCCTGATTTGTTGAAGATTAATTGACCATATAGTTGTGGGTTAACTTCTGGGTTTTCTATTCTGTTCTATTGATCTCTGTGTCTACTTCTTTGCCAGTACCATACTGTCTTGATCACTACAGCTTTGTAACAGAACTTGAAGTCCAGAATTGTGATGCCTCCAGGTTTTTCTTTTTTGAGACTGCTTTGGCTCCTCAGGGTCTTTTTGTAGTTCCATACAAGTTTTAGGATTGTTTGTTCTAGTTCTGTGAAAAATGCTGTTGGTATTTTGATAGAGATTGCATTAAATGTGTAGATTGCTTTGGGTAGTATAGCCATTTTAACAACATTTATGCTTCTAATTCATGAGCATGGAATGTCTTTCCATTTCTTTGTGTCATCTTCAATTTTTTTATAGTTTTCAGTGTACAGATCCTTCACCTCTTTGGTTTTGTTTTGTTTTTCCCCTAGATATAATTTTTGGTGCAATTGTAAATGGGATTACTTTCTCTTAAGTTCTCTTAATTTCTTTTTCTGCTTCTTCATTATTGGTGTATAGAAACGCAACAGATTTATGTACATTGATTTTGTGTCCTGTGACTTTACTGAACTTGTTTATTAGTTCTAGCAGTTTCTTGGTGGAGTATTTCAGGTTTTCTTTATATAGTATCATGTCATCTGCAAATACTGAAAGCTTTATTTCTCCCTTACCGATTGGGGTACCAATTTGTTGTCTAACTGCTGTGGCTAGGACTTCTGGCACAAGGAATTAAATTGGTAAGAGTGGACATCCCTGTCTTGTTCCTGACTTTAGTGGAAAGCTCTTAGGTTTTCCCAAATGAGGATGATGTTAACTGTGGGTTTTTCCTATATGGCCTTTATGATGTTGAGGTATGTTCCCTCTAAACCTACTTTGTTGAGAGTATTTATCGTGAATGGATGTTGTACTTTGTCAAAATGCTTTTTCTGCATCTGTTGAAATGATCATACAGTTCTCATTCTTTCTCTTATTGATGTGATGTTTCACTTTGATTGATTTGCAAATATTGAACCACCACTGCAAACCAGAAATAAATCCCACTTAATCATGGTGAATGACTTTTTTTTTTAATGTAATGTTGAATTTGGCTTGCTAGTACTTTACTGAAGATTTTTGCATCTGTGTTCATCAGAGATATTGACCTCTGGCTTTTATAGTGGGGTCTTTATCCAGTTTTGGTATCAGGACAATGATGGCCTCATAGAATGACTCTGGAAGTTTTCCTTCCTTTTCTATTTTTTGGAATACTTTGAGAAGAATAGGTATCAACTCTTCTTTAAAGGCTTTGTAGAATTTGCTTGTGAAGTCATCTGATCCTAGACGTTTGTTTGTTGGGAGTTTTCTGATTACTGATTCAATTTCCTTCCTCATTATCACTCTGTTAAAGTTTCCTATTTTTTCCTGTTTCAGTTTTGGTAGTTTACATATTTCTAAGATTTTATCCATGTGTTCTAGGTTTCCAATTACTGTTGTCAAATAATTTTTCATAATATTTACTTATAATTTTTTGTATTTCTGTGGTATTGGCTGTTATTTCTCCTCTCTTGTTTGTGATTTTTAAATGAGTCCTTTATCTTTTTTTTTCTTTAAGTCTGGTTAGAGGTTTATCAATTTTATTGATTTTTTTCTCCAAAGACCCAGCTTCTGATTTCATTGATCTGTTCTATTATTATTATTATTATTATTATTATTATTATTATTATTATTATTATTTTAGTTTCTATGTCATTTTTTTCTTTCCTAATCTTTGTTATTTTCTTCCTTCTGCTGGTTTTAGATTTTGTTTGTTGTTCTTTTTCTAGCTCCTTTAGACGGAAGATTAGGTTGTTTATTTGAGATTTTTCTGGCTTCTTGAGGTAGGCCTGTAGTGCTATAAACTTCTTTCTTTGAACCACTTTTGCTGCATCCCAAAGGCTTTGGACCACTTTATTTTCATTTTCATTTGTTTCTATGTACTTTTTTATTTCTTCCTTTAGTTCCTGGTTGACCCATTCATTGTTTAGTAGCATGTTCTTTAACCTCCATGTATTGTGGACTTTCTAGATTGTGTGTGTGTGTGTGTGTGTGTGTGTGTGTGTGTGTGTGTGTGTGTGTTTGACTTGTAGTTTCATAGTGTTGTGGTCAGAAAAGTTGCATGGTGACTTCAAACTTCTTTATTTGTTGAGGCCTGTTTTGTGGCCTAATATGTGACCTATTCTGGAAAATGTTGCATGTGCACATGAAAAGAATGTGTATTCTGCTGTTTTTGGATGGGATGTTACAAATAAATCTGTTAAACCCATCTATTCAAAGCCATTGTTTCCTTTTTGATTTTCTGTTTAGATGATCTGTCCCTTAATATAAGTGGGACATTAAAGCTCCTACTATTACTATATTATTATCAATTAGTTCCTTTATGTCAGTTATTAACTATTTTATGTATTTGTGTGCTTCTATATTGGGTGCATAAATATTTACAATTGTTTTATCTTGTTGGAATTTTCCCTTTATTATTATATAATGTCCTTCCTTGTCTCTTTTCGGAGTCTTTGTTTTAAAGTCGATTTTGTCCAATGCAAGTATTGCTATTCCAGCTTTCTTTTGAGATCCGTTTGTATGATAAATATTTCTCCATCCCTTCACTTTCAATCTGCAGGTGTCTTTAGGTCTAAAATGAGTCTCTTGTAGGCAGCCTATACATGGTCTTGTTTTTTTAATCCATTCTGTCACCCTATGTATTTTGATTGGAGCACATAGTCTATTTACATTAAAAAAGTTATTGATAAATATGTATTTATTGCCTTTTTATTACCTGTTTTGTGGTTGTGTCTGAAGATTTTCTCTGATCCTTTCTTGCCTTTTTCTTTCATGTTTTGTCATTTTTTTCAGTGATATATTTGAATTTCTTTATCTTTGCATCTTTATTAGTGGTTTTTGATACATAGTTGCCATTAGGTTTATATGTAATCTCTTCTGCATATAGCAGTCTATATTAAGTGGTTGGTCATTTAAGTTTGAACACATTCTTTTCTCCTCCGTACGTTTTGGGTAAATGTTATTATATTTTATATCCTTTTGTGTGTGTGCATGTGAATTCCTCGACTGATTTTTATAGAAATAATAATTTTTACTATTTTCTAACTTTATATGGTCACTTTTGGTCTCTCCTTTCCACTCAAAGAGTCACTTTTAACATTTCTTGCAGGGCTAGGTTAGTGGTCATGAACTCCTTTAGTTTTTGTCTGGGAAACTCTTTATCTCTTCTTCTATTCTGAATGATAGACTTACTGGATAGAGTATTCTTGTCTGCAAATTTTCCCATTTAGCACTTCAAATATATCATGCCACTCCCTTCTGGCTTACAAAGTTTCTGCTAAAAACAAAACAAAACAAAACAAAACAAAACAAAACACAAACAAACAAAAAAAACCCAACTCCTGCTAGCCTTATGGATTCTCCCTTGTAAGTTGCTATCTTCTTTTATCTTGCTGCTTTTAAATTTTTTTCTTTATCGCTACATTTTGTCAATTCAATTATGATATATCTTGGTGTGGATCTGCTTTTGTTGATTTTAATGGGAGTTCTCTGTGCCTCCTGGATCTGAATATCAGTTTCCTTCCCCAGATTGGGCAAGTTTTCATATATTATTTCTTCAAATAAATTCTCTGTCCTCTTTTTTTCTCTCTTCATCTTCTAGAACTTCTATAATGTAAATGTTATTACATTTGATGGAGTCACTGAGTTCCCTAAGTCTATTCTCATTGTGCATATTTGTTTTTTCTCTCTTTTGTTCATCTTGAGTACTTTCCATTGCTCTCTCTTCCAGGTCACTAATTTGTTCCTCTACTTCTTCCAGCCTGTTGTCTAGTCCATCAAATGTGTTTCTCATTTTGTTTATTGAGCCCTTTAACTATGCTATGTTATTCCTCATCTCTCTGTGTTAAGCATCTCACTTGTGTCTTCCCCTCTTTTCTCAAGTCCAGTGAGTATCCTTATGATCATTATTTTAAATTCTCTATCAGGCATGTTACTTATATTTGTTTCACTTAGGTTTCTGGCCATGGCCTTGTCCTTTTCTTTCATTTGGTATAGATTTCTCTGTCTTCTCATTTTGTCTTCCTCTCTGTGTCTGTTTCTGTGTTAAGAAAGTCAGTTATGTCTTTTGCTTTTGAAAGTACTGACTTTATGAAGAATAGGTCCTGGAGTGGCCCTCAGTGCATTGTCCCCTGTTCACCAGAACCTGACATTCAGGAAAGTATCCTATGGGTGTGGCTTACACCCTGCTGTTGTGTCTGAGTCACTTTTCCTTTCAATGCAGCCATCTGCACTGATTATCTGCCTGTTGTAGCCCATGCTTGCTTTCTGTGGTGTTAGTGGGACCCAGAAAAGCCAGCTCTGAGGGGGGTGCCCTCTGGGGAACTTGGGAGTGGGGCAACAGTGTTAGCAAAATTTGGACTGGGCCAGATTCCCCAAAGTGCTGCAGGGGCTGGGGGTTTCATGCCTGTGTGGCTGGGAGTGTGAGGCTGAGTGCAGCATGGGGTGATAGCTGGGTGCAGCTGGGCCTGGCACGCGATGGTGGCTGGGGGCACATGACTGGGTGAGACACAGGAGGGTAGCCGGGTACCCATGGCTGGACATGGTGGGAGGTGGCAGCTGTGCACCCAGCCGGCTGTGTGGGGGCACATGTGCAGCTCTAACAAAATTAGCCCTGAGCTCAGGGCCACGGCTAGTAGCCTGGGAGTGGGTGAGTCCTTAGGAGGACTCGGGTGCCTGGCACACTGCTATCTGGTTAGGCAGCAAGTGTCTGTGCAGCCCCACCTCCAGCAGGTGACATTTATGCTGGGAAGCACAGTGGGAAATGACACCTGCTAGCTCCCTCATTTTTGGAGAAGTCCCCCAAACACACTCTGAAATCAGTATGGACAGGTCTCTCTCCCATTCACCCCTGATATTATGTAAACTGCTGTTTTTATGTTGCTTCTGCATGTAGGCTGCTGTCCCTTTAAGGGCAGTGATCCAGCTATCACTTGCCTTCCCAGCTTGCCCAGTGCTGAGTCAGCTGACTTTTAAAACTGCAGCTCCATGTCCCCCTCAGTTTACAAACTCAGGGAATTCAACCCCTCTGGTTTTTGAAGCCAAACATTATGGGGATTTAATCTTCCATGTGAGAGCTCCCTGGTGTGAGGGCTCACTCCTCTGATCCCTCCGTGGGGATTGCTCCCTCTCTGCTGTGGGCAGTCTCCCTCCACCTTCCTGGCCTACCTCATCTTTAAGATACAGCTTTCTCTCTGTATTCAGTTGTGGAGTTTGTTCTGCCAGTCTTCAATTGCTCTCCAGTTTATTGACTTTGACATGTATGATATCTAGTTGTACATGTGGGATGAGGTGAGCTCAGCTTCCTCCTACCCTGTCATCTTCCTAAGCTCCCTCTAGTGGTGTGTTCTTTAGTGGCATAGGTAAACTCCACATGTCTCCTCCATTTCCTCATCTGTAAAGTCGAGCTAATGCTAGTATTTATCTCATAGGGTTGCAATATAAATTAAGAGAATTAATGCATAGAAAGCTCTTGGAACAGCCACCTGGCACACATGAAGTGCTCAATAAATGCTAGCCAAATGTTGATGCTGGATTGCAAGATCACCAGGTGACTTCTTAAAGCCAGACACTAATTCAAGGTTATGACCTTGGGAACAAAGCAAACTTTTCAGTTGCATATGGTGCTTACTTCTTAAGTAAAGTGTCATCCTAGTCTTTTTCAGTATCAGATGGGCTATAGGGAAAATCTGAAGGAGACTTGTTTACTCTTTAAAGTCAGGGAAATTTATCTTTAAGGCAAGAACAAAGATAATATGCTTGTGATGGGGACTTTGTGTGATAGAATGGAAATGATCCTCGGTAAGCAAATGAGAACACTGTATTCCATGAGATGATAGTTTGAGAAGTTTTATGCCTGCTCCTCTTATTTGCTTATGTTCAATCAGAATATTAGCACTGAATTAAAAGGGTATTAGTATAGTCACAAAATTTCTGGATTCTTTGAAAGGTCTGGAAGATAAATGTATATATAGGGATTCTGATAGCCTCACGTTCTTTAATGACTATTGGACTTAATGCAGATTGAGAAGCTCATGTCAGTAGAGATATTCATTTCTTTTTTTCATGTCCAACTGCATCGGAATTTATGCTGATATTTTAGGTTTCAAGTTGAAGAGGAGAATTTCAGGCCTTAGTGAGTCTCAGTTTTATGCCAAGGAAGCAATGATTAAAGTAGGAACAGAAGAAAAATGTACTACTAGGTATTAGGAATATGTATGCATCTCTCAAATATATCTCTACTGACATGAGTGTCTCAATCTGTATGAAGTCCAACAGTTTTTAAAGAGCCTGGAACCATCAGAATCCCTGCATGTGAGTATATTTTCCAAACCTCTTAATCCAAATATTTGTGGCTATCCTAGTACCCATTTAATTCAATAGGCATTAGGCACCTTTGTGGTATATGCTAAACATTTATGAGCCAAAGATGAATAAGAAATGAACCTTGCTTTTTGGAAGTTACCAGTACTACATAGAAGCAGGTTACAGCAAAGGCTTAATTACCATGCATCCTTTCCGTTTTTTAAAAAAGTACTCTTTATCACTGAATTTTACATCCATTTTCAAAGTTAAATTAACAGATAACAACCAAAAAACAACATTTTAGCAATCTGTCAATTCATTCAAAACAGGTATCTGTCAGTATGTTACTGACAGTACCAGCTGGTGAGCTAAAATTGTATCTCCTCAATTGTTATTCTTCTGCAACAAAAGGAACTATCTAAAATAATATAATAACCTGGCTTGTGAAGTTCCATAACTTCAAAAATGTTGGGTGGCAGCTACTGGATAAAAATACAGACTATTTTTATTTCTTTTAGTCTCATGTTTTTTCTTCTTGGACTGAGCATAAACTTTGCTTTTTTTTTTTTTATTTTAGAAATATCAAATTCATCTAAAAGAATTTTCCTCTGCCTTCCTAAATTATGTGGGAGAAATGCTGTATATGCTCAAGACAATCAAGAGTGTACCGTATTCAAGTTGATTGTGTCAGGACACCATAAAAATATGTAGCATTCATTACTTCTCAACAGCGATAA